>NC_133505.1:15092500-15305000 GCF_049354715.1 Callithrix jacchus | reverse complement strand
TGTTCTGTTGAGTATAAAACAGTGTAATAGGCCAGGTGCTTTATTGAGTTAAGTAAGTTGTTTTCTAAAATGATTTAAAAGTGCACTAAGCAAGCACTGGGCGGGTGTAGTGATCTGTCCGTCTGTGAAGTGCTTATTGATAATCTGGTGGTGGTAAGATCGCTTTTGTCAGTGTCCACTTATCTGGGGGTGGGGGGACCTGCAGGGCCTCCTTTCCAGTCCAAGCCCACTTAAGCTTCTGCTAACTCTTGTGAGAGTGAATGGTCAGTAGGGGCTGCTTTGAGTAACTGTGCACATGATCCAGGCCAGCCTTGGGGTACTTGACTATTCTGTCAACTTGGAACTGTGTAGGATAGGATTCTAGCAGTTTCTAAATATATGTTGTTTTCAGAGCCCTTCTTTTTCTGGAACATCGTTACAAATTTGTTCAGCCTGTTATGCAGCTCCCAAGAAATATGTTTGCATTCATTGTGACAGCCTGCAGACTACTGGTACCATACAGGGCCGGAATCTGCTTGTTGTTCCGGCAAATGCCATCGTGTGATAGGGACTGGCACTTGGCCGGTCTGGAGCTTGCAGTTCTTTCCCTTTGTAGGGAGTGGAGCTGCCTTCGCCATAATTTCTCTCCTGATTATCATTTCTTAGGCCTCTTGCAATTCAGTCTAATTGAACTGTGCTGAGATAAATAGAGCACTTACAGATCATGTGAATGTGAGATCATCCCGTTCCCTAAATGAGGAATCTATGGCTTAGATAGGACAGGGAGCTGTGAGTCTTCATGATTAATGTTTTGAAATGATGTAGGAACCCAAATGCATGCTGATGTTTTTCATCAGCTGTAATCCCTAAGTCTCCTAAACCATGCCCCGCTGCTGTTTTGGGAATTGTTTGAAGGCCAAGGAAAGGAGGAGTGGCTCCTTCAACTTTACCTTTCTGAAGGTCAAGAGGAATAATACTGTCAAACTCCTTGATGACAGAGTGAAGGCCTGTGCCTTCTGTGTTGCTGGTACCATCACCTCCACGACTTTAGTGTAAACAAGCCCTTTACACATTATTCACATTTCTTGGTTCAACCCCCAGAAGACCAGGATATAATTTTAAATTGCAATTAGTTAATTGAAATTAAGTTTCAAAAGAAGGTGTTGAAGAGCATGAATATCTTTTTCCCTTTCAATCAAACAGTGTAAGCACTGTAAGAAATTTACAGATGTCAGTTTGGATAATGACCCCATAGATTTTTCCAGAAAGGTTCTGTCTCCAATGTTAGCCTTTGATCCAAGGACATTGAATCAGAGCTATGAAGGAGTCTGTTTTGCAGCCTCTTTTGAAATCCTCTTAAGCCAAGTCACTAAAGTATGCCACTGGAAAGGACTCTTGTCTCTTGTGAAATAAATCCAATAGGAAGCCTGTTCCCTGGAATGCCTGGTTAGGTACACAGGCTCACAGTGCTCAGCAGTGCTCCTGCACTTTTGCTAAGCTACTGCGACCCACTGTGTTAGCAGCAGAGGGTGTCCAGGTTCTTGGTGATTTGAACAAAGAATTGGATAAAATGCATACACAAAGCAATGAAAAAAGGAAAAAAAATCACACATTTATTGAAATGAAAGTACACGCCATGTGCTGGGTGTGGTGGCTCCCCTTGTAATCCCAGTACTTTGGGAGGCTGCGGTGGGCAGATCACTTGACATCAGGAGTTCAAGACCAGCCTGGACAACATGGTGAAACCCTGTCTCTACTAAAAACACAAAATTTAGCCAGGCATGGTGGTGCACACTTTAATCTCAGCTACTCGGTAGGCTGAGGCTGGGGAATCACTTGATCTTGGGAGGCAGGGGTACCACTGTACTCCAGCCTGGGCAGACTTGGGACTCCATCTCCCCCTGCCCCACCTCTCCTGCCCCTCCCCCACAAAAAGAAAAAGCACACTATACATAGTGGGAGTGGAGTTGAGCAAGTGGCTCAGTGGTACTGGTTGCAGAATTTTCTGGGGTTCAGATACCCTCTAGAGGTTTCCCATTGGTTATTGGGTAACCCATGTGAATAAAGAGGATGAAGTGAAGTTTCCTGCCATAGTTTCAGTGAAGTTAGGAAGTTGTGTACTTGGGCTAGGAGGTTGGTGTCTTCCATTTGATTTAGTTCTAGGAAGTCCTTAGGTTCCCTCCCTCCAGACCCCATTCTCCTGCTTCATTAGCACAGGTTTTGGACTAAGTTAGATGTTTGCCTTGTATTTAAGCTGTTACAAACAACAAGGTGTCTGAGCGTATTTCCTTGTCCAATAAATGCAACCATTACACCTTATATAGCATTGGCCCTAACCCCGCATTTCTCACATGTAAGCGTGCATCAGAGTCACTTGGAGGACTAGTTAAACACAGTTTGGCTAGGTCCTGCCCTGAGAGTTTTGATTCATTAAGTCTGAGGTGGGGCCTGAGAATTTGCATTTCTAATATACTCCCAAGTGCTTCTCTTGTTGCTGGTTGGATAATCACAGTTTATAAGGACCTCTCCGAGGGTTAAATGCTATATGTTATTTAAAGCGCATACTATTACCCTTAAATAATAAGCACCCATTCTATATATGTAGTTGCTGGCTAAGTGAACAGTGATATGTCTGTGGTTAGGAATTTTTGGGGCCAGGTAGCGCCGTTTCCTTATCGGGATTTTTTTCTTTGCGTGTCCCCAAATGTTTCCTTCCTCAGCTTGTTCATCTGTCTTGTGCAGAGAAAGAAAAGTAATAATGTCTTTCCTTCCCTTGTGGTTTACTTGAAATTATTTATAGTCTAGTTGTTGGCTGCATGCCTCCTCCCCAACCCCCATCTCTCTCTCTCTCTCTCTCTCTCTCTCTCTCTCTCTCTCTCTCTCTCTCTCTCTCTCTCTCTCGTGTGTGTGTGTGTAATTTGAGTTTAGACAGTCTAAGCTTAGGTGGCATGCGACCTACCTAATGGCACATCATCTAATCAAAAGTCTTTTTCCTGATGTAAGCAACTTACCAGAGCAAACAGTGTGATTTAATCTTGGATTTCCTTTGTATGGGGTCGTCATATGCCTGCTTTAATTTTATATTTATAAGACTATTTCCAGCTTCTTGTGGACTTTATACATGATACTTACCTTGGCCAGGTCAATATACCCACTGCTGCCCACCCACATCAATTGCATCATAAAGGACTGGGGATGTTTTTCCTTATACCTTTGGGGATATGGGGAGAAAATTTGACAGTACTCTCTCCCAGCTAGTTGTTCTTTTGTCTTATAATTAGCATTCATGGATGACTTTCTGGCTGACAGTCATGCAGCATCCATCACATCCCTGTGTTTTGGATTTTTTTAGGCCATAAGAGTTTCTTCCACAGCCCTTTCCGAGGGGTGGGTGTGTGTGATGTATGTATGTGTCGGGTGGGTAGGGTTGAGAATACTTACGTTGGTGCCAGTTCTTCTTTTCCCCTGGTTTCACATGTTTCAACTTGCACAAGACTTAATTTACACCTAGTGGGGGAATCTACCGGTAAAATACGTGTACCTCCATAAGTCTGTCTCCACCCTTCACTATGTTTTTAAGTTTTTTTTTTTTTTTAAACAAAGAAGTTTTATTGTAGACCAGAGAATGAGAAATGACACTAAATAACACTGTAGCTGTCCCTTGAGGTACAGAATTCATACTTCTGTGATGGACAATTCCATATACTGCTGAATCAGTGACTTACCTTTGAAAATGGAATTTGTTACATTTTTAGCCTGTAGGGTCGTTTAGGGTGGTGATACCTTTCAGAGAGTATTGCGCAGAGATAGACGGCGATGGAGCCAGTTCCCTAGAGGAGCTGATGGATAGAGAGATTTTAAAAAAATTCTTAGAAGGGCAAATAGGGTCAGCTGTCATCTTTGTTTTAACCACTGTGAAGTGTAGAAGGGAATGCATTGGTTTTTCATTGTCATGACAGCAGAGGCTCTTAGCACCCCTGGCCAGAACAGAAAACGAACCCTTTCATTTATCCAAGTGTGAGTCTCAGAATCCCATTATATGCATTCCATGGAGTGTTAATTCAAGTATTGATACAGTGTTACTGTGTATTCTCCAATGATAATTAATAGTTTCCTAATCCTTCTCTTGTCACTAAATACTCTTCTTGAACTGCTGTTTTCTCATCTATCAGGAGTCAATGAGAAGATTTTCAACTATAAAAAAGTGTTTCTCAGCTTTTTCTATCTTGGGCCTTTCCCTCTGCTGGAAGAGGACTTTGAAGTTTTGTGGTGTATGTAATTCGTGAAGTTTTTATTTTCTACTTCATAAGTAGGTTTGCGTTTGCTTTAATAGAAAAATGGGTTGTTACAACCAAGTAAAAGCCTTAATTCTGACTAGTTTTTGATTTCTAGATGTTCTGTTTGGTTCTTTTCGAATGTTAGGTTACATTCAAATGTTAGTTTCAGTGTTTGTTCGGTGGTAGTTTCTGTGTTCACTTTCAGGTGTTAGTTTCCTGTTATGCAGATATTTTCAAACTTGGCTTTTATCTGTTTTAACATAGGCGAATGATTCAGATTACTGACTGACATTTTTCCAGTTTGACATCTGCTGGGTTTTCCTCATGGTGCTTCATTTCCCCTGAATGTGAAAAGTTATTTGGGGGGGATTCTTTGAGGCCTGAGATGAATAAACTCTCCTTACATAGGGTTCATGTTTGTTTTTGCTATATACCTTAAGAGTGTCATCAGTCCAACATTATTTAAACTCAATTCAGGTCTTGAGAGATGATTTTTGGATTCCAAATTGTCATGACCACCCCTTAAGTTTTTCAGCTTGTCAGGAAAGACATGCAGCCTGTGGGAATCCTAGCTTCATGTAAAAAAGTTGCCTCCTGTTAGAGCCGTATGTTAGGGCTTGGAGGGTGGTAGCATGCCACCTTCCCCGCCACTGCCAGTGCCAGGGAAATCAAGTTCAGGTTTGTTTGTGTCACAAGCACAAAAATGGGGTCGTTTCTCCACGGGTAGGTTTGGTTCCAGGTTTTGCTCTTAGATTTTCTGTCAGTAAATTGTTTATTTCATTGACACCTTTAATGACTTGCTTGAATATCTTGGCCTGCGGTATTCCTGAAAGGGACTCACGATGCCATGCTTTGCTACATTTAATTTTTAAATTTTAAGTAAATACATTTTATTTATTTGAAGTCGAGCAGATTAACAGTTTAAGCTGGTTGACACATTGGATTTTCAGTGCCCTGAGGATGAAGAATTCCAAATTTATCCTCAAACCAATCCGAAAGAGCAAACCAATCTCAAAGGTAGCAGAAAACACAGAAAAGCGTTGCTACATTTTACGGCTTCTAGTGAAATGGGGAAGGTTCCCTTGTCCCGCTCTCAGGGCTTGGGATGGGGGTGTGCCTCACTTCTTCAGTGCCCCTATGCTTATACCTCTAGGGGAGCATAGGTGCAGGCTGTGGGGCTCCAACCCCACGGCAGT
This sequence comes from Callithrix jacchus, assembly GCF_049354715.1. Lineage (NCBI taxonomy): Eukaryota > Metazoa > Chordata > Mammalia > Primates > Cebidae > Callithrix > Callithrix jacchus. Next base: position 15,299,548 of record NC_133505.1, on the reverse strand, counting down.
GTCTAGGGGTGAATTTACAGCTGAAGGTCTGGGTGGGCATGTGTTAAAAGGGTTTTTTTTTTTTTTTTTTTTTTTTTTTTTTGAAAAACCACAGCAGTCACTTTATTCTTAAGTTGCGCTTTACAAAACCACAAGGGAGAAGTCCTCCTTGAGTGTGAGAGAGGGTTAGGGGGTTAGGGAGCGGGGGATGGCAGAGAATAGGAAGAGCAAGACCCAGAAACTAAGGCCCCTCCCGCCCCCCCAATCTTGGGGACCAAGCAGAGACTATGCCTCAGGCCAGCCCAGCAGGGCTTCCTGTGTCCTGGTTGTACAGAGCTAGACCAGAAGGCCTCGGGGAAAGGGCCATGGTCCTCCAGAGACTGCCTACATTTGAGGGACAGACCCAGGCCACTACTTCCTGTGCACAAAGAAGGAAGTGGGCCTCCGCTCCCATCCCCCAGGCTAAAGAAGGCAGCCTGAAGCAGGGGCGAGGGCTCCCCATCCAGCAGTTTCAGGATCCTCTCCGGATCCTTCAAAATCTTCCAGGCCTGGTCCTTTTCTTTCTTGGTGGAAGTCTGCTGCTTCTGTCAGGCAGCCATGGTCTCGTGAAGGGCATCCATGACCTCACTGTCAGCCATGTGCCCCTGCTGCCTCAGCTCCTGCCTCACCTCCTCCTTTGCCTGCCTCAGCAGCTTTTAGCTTGCTGTCTATATATGGCTTGTGCTCACTCAGTTAGACCCCCTTCCTTATCACAAGGACAGAGGGATTTTTGTGACCCATTGTTCCTTGCCTTGGTGTAATTGGATCACTCGTGGGCTTGGAGAATGAGTGCAAGGTTTTATTGAATAGAAGTAGCTCTCACCAGATGGGGGAGCCAGAAAGGAGATGGTTTTCCCTGAGGCCTGCTGGTCGATGGCTTGCCGGCCTGCCAGTGTTCTTCTGTGGCCTGCTCTCCACAGCCACATCGTGTGTCACACATCGTGTGTTGTTTTCCGCCGATGTGTTTCTCAGGACGTCCAGCTGCTTGTGTCTCTGCCTTTTTAAGGTCTCAGGTTTTTCGTTTTGATTTTTGCTTTTTTGACACAGAGTCTCTCTCCCTGCTAGCCCTGTCACCAGGGCTGGATTGCAGTGGCATGATCTTGGCTCACTGCAATCTCTGCCTCCTAGGTTCAAGTGACTCTCCTGCCTCAGCCTGCTGAGTAGCTAGGATTACAGGCGTGCACCACCATGCCGAGCTAATTTTGTGTGTGTATGTATTTGTTTTATTAGAGATGGGTTTTCACCATGTTGGCCAGGATGGTCTTGATCTCCTGACCTTGTGAACCACTTGCCTCCCAAAGTGCTGCGATTACAGGTGTGAGCCACTGCACCTGGCTGGTTTTCAAAGGCCCAGGGTAGGGGCGTGGCCGGGCAGGTTGATCGTGGAAAACAAAACATTTGGGCAGGAAGGCACAGGGCCTGTCCTCACCTAGGTCCCTGGGGGTAGAGCCCTAGTCACAGGCCACTCCCTTCATCTACCCAGCACTTCCTTTCCCGCCTTCCCTGTCATTTAAAGGGACCACACCGTTCTATGGCCAGCACTCCTGTGTAACTAGTTGCCATCCACCCTCATTGAAAGGCCCAGTTTGAGAAGCATGGGATTAGAAAAATCCCAGCGATCTGTTTCTAGGCTTCTAAGTCTAATGGTGTGGACCCCTGCTTGGATGGCTTTCCTTGTGAAGTTTTTTTTCCATGCTGATGTTTGTTATCTGTCTTTTTCCCATTCAGTTATAATGAGTTCAGTTTAGGGGAGAAGGAGATTCCAGTGGACTGTACTTCCCTGAGAGAGCGTTCGAGTGCTCACCTCGTCTCATAGGTCTTAGACTTACGGAGCTCTAAATGGGCCCCTCCCAGCATATCCAGGACTTTCTTAGAGCCTAATTAATTGCAGGCCACCCTGTCCTTTAGCTGTGTGCTGTTATGGTTTTATTGTTGAGTGCAGCATAGATTCTCCTGGGAAGCCCAGGGCTGCAAGGTTGTCTGTTCTCGTTGTGGTGAATGATTGAGTTCCCAAGCCAATTTCTGTTCCAGAGGGAGGTTGTTTGAGGGGCTGGTTGGGAATGGCAGTCTCTGCTGACCCCGTTGGGTAGTCTAGGTCATACTTCATGTTGTCATGCTGTGACTGGATTACGTCACACTTCATGAAACCTAAGCCTTCCTGTTTCGACTTGAAAGGCAGAGCCTGTGACTGCTTCACTGCCCATTCTCTAAGGTCTGTCCCATTTTCTGTCCAACTCAACCATACCATGAACCCTTGGCCTCAGTTCCTCATTCACACGCACTGTCTCTTAACACTTACTTTGTGAAAGTCCCGCCTTAAGCTAGTTAGTTACTGGGCTTGTCTATCTGCAGTGCTAATTTGTGTGACATTCCCTACTTCTAAAGTTGTATAACATAAAAATTAGAAGAAACACTTCTTTAAAAAAAGGACTTTTGCCGGGTGCAGTGGCTCACACTTTTAATATCAGCACTTTGGGAGGTCGAGGCGGACGGATCACCTGAGGGCAGGACTTTGAGACTAGCCTGGCCAATATGGTGAAAACCCATCTCTAGTAAAGATACAAAAAAATTAGCCGGGTGTGGTGGCGAGTACTTGTAATCCAGCTACTTGAGGGTGAGGCAGGAGAATCGCTTGAAACCAGAAGGCAGAGGTTGCAGTGAGCGGAGATCACTTCACTGCACTCCTGTTTGGGCGAAAGAGCTAAACTCTGTCTCAAAAAAAAAAAAAAAAAGGAGGGACTTTTTTCTCTACCCACTTAAGTTCAGTTTTGGGGAGTCTACTAAATGGATGCAAGATGGATTAGCAAGAAGAAAAAAAGACAGATTTGAGTTAACAACGAAATGTGACTCTTAGGAGGTTAGAATTTACCATCCTAATGGGGTGTGGGGTGGGGGGGAAGGCAATTCTGGGAGGACAAATGAATTGTTAGAAAGGGTGGAGAAAGCCCACTTAGGAAGAACAAGTGAATTTTTGGAAAGATAAGTGGGCCTTTAGCAGAATAGATAGAAGATAGAATATTTTTGTGTCAGTGTCTGTCAGTTGCCCCCAGCAAGGGGATTTATGACGTTCGAGTTCTTTTGGGAGGCTCTGCTTTTAGGCAGATAAAGAATTTAAGGAACTCAGATGCTGTTTAGCTCAAAATAATCTTTATGCCGGAATGGCTAATTCTGGACCCTTTTAAGACCAAAGAGATAGACTTGAGGAAGAAGCAGTGAAAATAGATTACTATTGTTTTTCAAACCTACAAGTTCCCCAGGGTGAATGTCTTGGGGCCTGTTCTTGGTATGAGGTTATTATAGCTGCTTTCTGAGAGTATTTTGGACATGGGTGGGGGATGGGGTGGGGAGGAAGCTTGAAGTGTCCAGCTGCACGTGTTCTCATTTACAAATTGCTGGAGCTGGGGCCTCAGTGACCCTCCCCAGTACTGATGTATAGCTGGGAGTGTGGAGTTTGGCAGTGAATTGACACGGTTAAAGATGGATGCCTCTTTGATCACAGGGAGACCATTAGGGCATGTTTAGACTGGCAGAATTGGAGAGTTGCATTATAAAGAGAGTAGTTATGCATCTCCCCCTCCCAGCACCTGTCACCCACATCTTTATGAACATGATTCTGCATTTGCCCAGTTGGCGGGCATAGGCACTGTGCTGAAGCCGGCAGTGAGGGAGGTGTACATACTTAGCTTTTCTCATCTGTGAATTGCAGAGTGGAGAAGCATGGAGTTAATTTCCATGATTCCTCGGCATATCATTGTTCCTGACCAAGTTGAACAAAATGTGACTATTTTTCTTACAGTTCCAACTCCTTTGCTTTCGTGGTTCCTTCTTACAGCGCCCCCTTAGAAGATCCTTTCGACAAATGTTACCTTTTCTCTCTTGAGTGGTGGCTTGCCTTCCTGTGGTGGTGCAGTATAGCTTGAAAAGAGCTAGGAATCGGGTTCCCTCCACAGTATGCTTCTCTCTGCTGCACTGAAAGTTTATTATGGTTTCGGGCAGTAGAACAGGGGAGAATGGAGCTGTCAGAAAACCCAGCTACAGTGCCTCTCATAGGAAGCATCATCAACATTAATTACTGCAGGTGCGAGAGGACTCAGTGAAGCTGGGCCTGAGCCTGGGTGAAAGGTAAGAGTTTGGATGTTACTCATTTAAAAAGTCTTTAGCTCAAAATTCCTATCAATGGCTGCCTTGGTAGTGGAGGTTTCTAAGTGTGTTGCGGGGGTCTCTGCCTTCCTCCTGTACTTGCACCCCTGCTGCCATGTTTTGTTAGGCTCTTGTAGAGTGTATTCTCTCCCACGTCTTTCACTTTCCTTTGCATTTTTGATCACCCTTCCCTCTGTTTTGTAATTCCATCCAGAGAAAACAAGTGGATAGTGAGGCTTTGTGAGGGACCTAGGATGGATCCTTTGGAGGGTTTAAGCCACTCGGAAGGAGGCTGACTTTGTGGCTTTATTATTTCCTGTCTACAGACAAGGAAAATGGGCTTAAGCAGGAGGGATTAATGAAGGACTTAATTGAACAGGAAGTCTTTGTCTTTCAGCCCTTTAGAGTTACACACAGCTTGGGTGTTTTTATCTCAAGTCCTGTAAGAGATTGGACTTCTTTTCTCAGGATGTTTCCGGAAACTGAGTGAAGATCCGAAATTGTCATGGAGTTCAAACGCTAAAGAAGAGGGGTAACAAGCCTGCTTCACTGGATGAGGAGAGGGGCTTGTTTGGATTTCCTTGTCCTTCCCAGTCTCACCCCTGGGAGTTTTTACTACTGACTTGGCTCAAAGATTTAAAAACCCATAGACTTAGACTACTTTTGTGATGTCACAGCAGATGCAAATATGTTGTCTCTGGAAAGGAACTATAAGGTGGCACATGTGTTATACCAGCAATGCTGTACCTTTAGCAGAGGTTTGTTGGTTCAGTGACCAAAACACAGATAACATACTTGCCGTGACGGCCCCTTGTGAATCAGAGAGAATGACTTTCCCTTCTTGGAAACGCTTTGATAGGAGATCTAGTTCAGAAGACATTCTTGTGCAAACCTGTGAGGGTTCATTTAAGCCATATGCAATTAGATGGACATGTATGTCCTGCAGATACTCAGTGTTCATCTGTTGTCCACTGCTGCTGTCTACATATGTGACCTCTTTCAATATAGTGCACATTCATGACGTCAGGTGGATTCACAGCTTGAAGCAGCAGACTGGCCCTTGGCAGGTGGCTGATGAAAAATGGGAGGACTTTCATGTTGTACTGGGGTGAGGTGTCTGAGATCATAGAATGGTTAAGATTGCAAACAAGGTAGAATATTGTGAGTTGGAAGGTTGGGGTGACCCCTTTGCATCCTGCCTCTGAACCCTGCAGGTCCCTTGTTTTGGTTTGATTCAGTGATGCCATTTCTATTTTGTGGCCTTACGTATGGGACCATGTACAGTGTTGAATGTTGGGAAAAATTTAAGGCTGCTTAAGGGATATTCTGGGCATCATTAGAAAGGAAGGTGATTCGCATGCCTTGCTCTGGTGCCCACTTTCAGTTGGCACAGTTTCTTTGGATTTCATTTAAATTTTTATTCCACTGATGTGTGTTCTAGACTTGTCACTGCAGGTGCCAGTGACACAGATGCTGAGACGCTGTGTCGGTAATAACCTGTGAGCTCTGGTTTGTAGGTGGGAGAATGTACCATTGCTTCAGCATCACAGCACAAACAGCCGAAGGTGGAGGGGAATTATGTTCATTAGCTATTAGCAGATTTCTAAATTATCATTGTGTTTCCGTACCGGAAGCCTTTTTTTAAACAAATGTTTTATAAGAGACAATGTGTCAATTATAGCGAATCCTTTTCTTACAGAGCTGACTTAACTCCGCATTTTGGTTGGTGATAGTTTAAGTAATGCCCCATACATTGAAAATCACAAATGATTATGGTCTTGGCGACTAAATAATTTGGGGCTCTGTCAGAGCCACAAGATGAATACTTTGAGGTAATTCTTGAGAGAAAGAAATATTAGAATCATGGCACATAGCTTTACTTTTTTTCTTTGCTTGGTGGTAAAATGGCCCTTTTGGGTGCATATCAGAAAATGTGGGTTTTCTGATACTCACCCAAAAAGGCTAAATGCTGTGTGTTTTATTTCTAGGATTTTTTTTTTTCTTTTTTTGGAATCTAAGGAAGCTGGATTGTATATTTCTAGATGTTTTCATACAAGTAAAGAACTTTGGGGTGTGATGAGTTGGAGGGGTGGGATGATATTGCTAGTAGTGTTTATAGACCTACTTTCTGTAAACAGGGGCTGGGTTCTTAGCTGGCACCATATTTTAGTGCAAGTCTTAAAAATTGGCTAATGCCACTGCTTGTCGTAATTCAGCATAAATTAAACCCTCGGGTGATCCCACAGCTGGAGTCTAAAGACTCGCTATTGCCATCTATTGGTGCCTCCTGGCTACTTCATGAGATCTGCGGTGGGTGGGGAAATTGCCTGGGATCCCTTTTCTATTTGTTCACCTTTAAATAAAGAAAATTTCTGTTATCGAACTTACTGTGTGAGAGGTAGGGCATGTAAGAGGTCAGGGCCCACTCCGGCCCTGGGAGGTAGTGGTCACTCTGAGCATCGCCTTTGTGCTTTGGTGTGTCGTGTGTGGAATGGATGGTTAGGATCCCACCTACCCCAAAACTCCGAGATTTCTGGTGGGAAGTTTCTGCAGCTAACTTAGACACATTCCACTGAATTTTTACATTTATTTGTTTATTTTAATATAGAGTTTCATTCTTGTCACCCATCCTGGAGTGCGATGGCACAGTCTCGGCTCACTACAACCTCCACTTCCCGTGTTCAAGAGCTTCTCCTGCCTTAGCCTGAGCAGCTGGAATTAGAGGCACACACCACCATGCACAACTAATTTTTGTATTTTTAGTAGAGGTGGGGTGTCACCATGGTAACCACGCTGGTCTCTACCTCCTGACCTCAGATGATCCACCACGTCTGGCCTGGATTTTTAGTTTTTAATGAGCTGTATAGCATTGTAGAATTGAATTTCTTCTTAAATTTTTATTTCTTTCTGAAGAAAAGGAAGTAAAACAGGATTCTCGCCTCAGGGTCATTCCCTTTCCCTTACATGGCAATTTGTAGTTGGGTGTTGAGTAATCTAAAATTGAGAGATGGCTAGGGTTTTTGTTGAAATGATATTTTAAAAACTAAATAGGGAATTGCGTTGAGAGATAGTAGAAAGGCAAGGTAACATTTTAACTGGCTCTTCTAGGCTTTTAAGACTGAATGTACTTTAGGTAATTAGTTCACACCTTATAACTACAACAGCCTGTTAGAAATTACTTTGGCCAGATCCTGGCTAGATTCTTTGGCGACTGCCTTTATTTAGTCCCTTCTGCCTTAACATCTGCTGCTTGCTCAAGACTGTCCTGAGACCAGCAGTCTTTGTCCAGAAGAGTATTTGTGGCTCTTGCCTGGTAGCTCGGAGTTGTGTACCTCGTAACAACAGGGTTATGCCGCATGGGGATGGTAGAGCAGACAGCCTGCCATGGGTGGTAAACTATAACTGAGTCATTTGTGACTGACAGAACAAAGGGCTTTGTTGCCACCTTAATTGTTGATTAATGATGATCCCTCTCAAATTTGACATGGTTGCTTTCTAGACCACAAAAGAACTCAGTGTCAGATGTTTCCTTGATCATGACAGTCATGAGTTTCAGGCAGTCTTGGTTCCCTGACATTTCAGGATGCCACTGAAGATTTCAAGAAACATAATTGAATAATTTTATTAATTGAATCCAAAGCCGTGCTGCAATATTACTCTTCCTACTGGTTTTGCAGGATGTCAGCAGCTCGCTGAGATTTCTGTGCACAAGACATGTTTTATTTGGGAAAAAGTTGTTCATAGCTTGTAGATATTGTTATTATGTTTTTTTTTTTTTTTCTGTCTTTGCTCTCCCTTAATTCTTACCTGGAATAAAATAAAAAGGTTCACCTTTCTCTCTGTTGCCTGTTTTCCGCTTCCGGTACTCCACGGGAGTGGAGTGTCTGCAAGCAAAAAATAGTGTCTTCCTGATGTGGTGGTGATGCTTGGATTCGCAAAGCTTGTCTTGTCCTTGGGCTGGCTTCTTAATGGGCAGAGCTGATGAATATATTCTTGTTATGTTATGTTATGTTATGTTATGTTATGTTATGTTATGTTATGTTATGTTATGTTCCTAAGGGTGATTCACAGTTCTGAAGTAAGTTAACGTGTTAACTAAATGAGTTCTTCCTCATGAGAAGTGCAGATTATAGATTGTATCACTACTATTAATCTTGAAGGGAGTAGGGGAGTGGAGTTTTGGAATTGTGACATCTTTCTAAAATACATATGAATCAGTTTTTCACCTACCTCGCCACCTCCTTTTTTGTTTTTTTCCCTTTTCCTGTGGATGTGGCTTCCTGAGGGAACCCCTCCAACCTTCTAAAGTGCAAGGTGGTAGTCTGAAATCTCAAAGTCACAATATTTTCCTGTTTCACTGGCAGTTAGAAAATTGGTGCTAGAAATCTTTAGCAATACTGACAGTTTGGAGATACAGATTTTACTTCTCCATTGCAGACCAAAATAATCAGGAGTTTTCATCTATTCTTATGAAATGACAGATCCAAAGGAATTATTACAGAAATCGCTACATTCAGGTGCCATTTTTTTTTTTTTTTTTTAAGAGGAAGTCAGAGATCACAGAAGCTTGAAGCTAGACAGAGCCTTAGCTTCTCCTTTTTAATAGTCCTTAAAACACTTACGTAAGAAAAAGGCCCAGCTCGCCCTAGGTGACAGGTTAGGTGAACTAAAGCTCAGGTATTACTGTGACACCACTAGTCTTTTTCTTGTACCACTCTGACCAAGCAAAACATGATCATGTTTCATCTTGAGGGGAGTTCAACTAACAAAAGGTTGCTTTAGGCAAATTCCAGCTATGGCGAATGTTTACTCTAAATAGCTTCCTATGTAACTTAATTAAGACAAGTGCTGCAAATATTTAATATCCTGTGGTTTTTTTTTTGCATAAACAAACTATTTCATCAGTTTATATGTAAAGCAAGAAATCAGGCCTCGGGACCAATACGGCTCCATCTCCAGAAGTACCATAAAGCAGGCTTTCTGCAGAGGATAAGTCTTCTCACAGTGCCAGCTGACCTCCTGTTTTGTCATTGTGTGATACCCTCCCATTCTGGGAAATCAAACCGACAGTTTATAAATGTGGGAACTGGGTAGACTGTGAGTTAGAAGGATATGGTCTATGCTAGTGCCTCTCGTTACAGAGTTTGGTATGAGGTGGTCTCTGCTCGCCTCTGGGTTCACTTGAGGATGTGTTTATTTTCTCTTTACCATTCAGGATGTTCACAACCATTCTGTGTGGTTTGCCCGCAGCTGCACTTGCATTTGAATTTGGTGGGCAGCTTGCCCTGGGTAGAGGGTATCCCTTGCCCGACCCCCCACAACCTCCAGTGTGCGCACACATGGGCACACTTTTGTTTCTTTGAGTGGCTGCCAGGTTTGTAGTGTGTGTGTCTGGGGGGAGAATAGAGTGGGTAATTATTTTGGGGATGGAAACACAGGAAATTTTTTTTTGAATAGGCTTTTCAGCAAGTTGGCAAAGCTTCAGGGCCAGCTCCCATACCGGCACAAAGAGCGCAGCCATGCCGGTCATTTTGCATTTGCTAGACATGGACTATCTGATTTTTTTTTTTTTTTTTTTTTTTTAAATGAACAGACCCTCTCTCCCACCCGTTCCTTGCCTTTGCTTAGAATTGGGATGTAATCTAAATAATTGGATTTACCAGCTTATGTTTTTAATATTGGAAAATTGAGTTAATAGAATGATGTTTTGGCATGTACATCCCTCAGCAAGGGACCAGCTGTGTATTCATTTTAAGCCGCCTGGTTCCCCCTTGCTCCAGCCGATTTGTGTGTCACGCCATGTCCTTCTTGGGTTTACAGACTATCAGAAATCCTGGACGGAAATAGGATTTAATTAACCTGGAAATTGCTGTTGTGCTGAAGTCAGGGCTACCCTAGAGATTGAGTGCACAGATAGCAATAAGCTGGTTAACGCTACGCTATTGATGACCCCAGAGGAAACCTGGAGAAACAGTGCCACCCTTGTGTGAGGTTTCTAATGGCAGGATGCCCAGGAAGCTTCTAAATCATTTGTGGAGGAAGGGGCACAGGGAGGGTATTAAAAAAGAAAAAGTATTTGTCATAGTGCTGTTAGTTCATCCCTGGGGTTTCTTTGCAAGCATGGTCTCATGAATTATTGGTTACTTTCAAAATCATGTTAGTGTGTATATTGCTGTGCCCTTTAGTTCTCATAAAGGTGCTGTGTATTTTAACAAAAAGTGAAGATGAATTTCAGTAAATATTTCTTTTCTTGTTCCTTTCATTTCTTTTTTTTCCTTCTTCTTTTTGAGATGGAGTCTTGCTGTGTTGCCCAGGCTGGAGCGTAGTGGTGTGATCTCAGCTCACTTCAACCTTCGACTCCTGGGTTCAAGTGATTCTCCTGCCTCAGCCTCCCAAGTAGCTGGGATCACAGATGTACGCCACCATACCCAGCTAATTTTTGTGTTTGCAGTAGAGACGGGGTTTTACCGTATTGGCCAGGCTGGTCTCGAACTCCTGACTTTGTGATCTGCCAGCCTCAGCCTCCCAAAGTGCTGGGATTACAGGCGTGTGCCACCGTGCCCAGCCTATTTCAGTAATTTTTTAAAATTTTTGAGACGGTCTCACTCTGCCACCCAGGCTAGAGTGCAATGATGCAATCTCATATCTGCAATCTCTGCTGCCCAGGTTGAAGTGATTCTCTTGCCCCAGCCTCCTGAGTAGGTGGGAATACAGGTGCCCGCTACCACACCTGCTGATTTTTGTGTTTTTAGTAGAGATGGGGTTTCACCATCTTGGCCAGGCTTCTCTTGCACTCCTGACATTATGATCCACCGCATTGGCCTCCCAAAGTGCTGGGATTACAGGCCTGAGCCACTGCACGTGGCCTATTTTGGTAAATTTCTAAGCGATGATACCTAACTGCAAATGAGAGGAGCTATGGGAGGCTTAGCAGAAAAAGAAAGTCGCCTTCCCTGTAGCTTAGGGAGTGGATGGACGGGGAAAGGAAAATAGGGATCTTCCCCCCGTGGAGCTCATGCAGCTTAATCAGGAAGTACAAATACTGTCTGATGTATTTGGTGGACTTGTCCTATGAGGCGTGGCAGGAGCTGCCTCCTGGGTGCAGCCGACTGTGACCCAGAAACAGTAGTGCTGTGTGAGGCCATGTGGAATACAGTGGAATACCAACGGGTAGAAGAGTAAATGCCACAGGGTGACTGTCAGCTACAGCCAGACCTGATTTGGCTTCTGTGAGATGATGGTGAGGATGGGCAAGTGGCATGGTAAATTCTTATTAAGGAATGGCCATGCTTTTTTCCTTATCAAATATCAGCCTCTATATTCAAGACATGGTTGTATTCTTAACGAAACTGAAATCCTGTCTACCTTTGGGTGGACTTCTGCTGGGATGGCTACTGACTTTAGCTGAAGCACAGCACTGAGCCTTCTCCTCTCCTGTTGCTACTGGATCTATTTTGCAAACATCCAGCAATCTCCCTTTTCCTCTGAGTTGCCATTCAGTCTGCCTCTCTGCTCAGAACCGTATGTGTGCTGGATTCTGTGATTTCTAAATCATGAGTGATGGGTTGTATAATTCTTGGCTACTACAGCAGGGTAGTGTTCCTCCCCTCTTCCTTTCCAGCATCTATGGAGGGCATGTCCTCTATATCTGGTAAGGCCTGTATGTAGAAGTGGACCAGAAAGAAGAGACCGAAGTAGAGAGTATCGTGTACACCAGCAGAAGGGCACAACAGTGGCCTTGCGGTTGGGTGGCTGGCCATGCATGAGGTCTGCTTTAGGAGGGTCACCTCTCTGAGGATGTGACTTCCGTGCAGAGACATGAAAGGAGTGTCCTCCATTACAGAGTTACAGGCCTGGACTGTTCACTTCCCTCCTCCGGCCTGGAGGATGAGAAGCCACCAGCCATGGCAAGATAAAGGGGAAGAGCACTCCAGGTGGAAGGAGCTATTTGAATTAAGCAAGATCCCCTTGGACCATTCCTGCAATCTCTACCTTTATCTTAGGCCATTTATTGCCACTTAGAGTCACAATCTGTGGGATCAACTTGATAAATTGTCATTCATTTCAATACTTTTTCTCTTATTTTGAGGTACCTTAGCTTAAATGGAGTTCACTCAGCGGCCTAATTTTGGTCATAGGTGAAGGGCCATGGAGTGCCTTGGCCTGGCAGCTTTTAGTGAGGGCCGTGCTCACACCCAAGGCTTCACCTCACCTGCCACGCGGAGGTGGCGTGGCCTGGCAGCGAAGGCTTTCTCACGGGGACCTGTAAATTTGGCTGCTAGTCCTGTTTGTTCTGCCATCCAAGCTCTGTGACCTGGGTGGGTTTCATCCTTCTCCTACTTACTCATCTGTGCAGTGAAGGGGATCTTAAGATCCTTGAATAAAGTCACCACCTTTTCCCATTTCCCGAAACACTAAACAAACTGCAGCCTGTATCCGTCTTCTCCTGAACTTACTTGAATTTTGTAGTCTTTTAATTCATATGCACGCCCCCAGTGATGGTCTGATCTGAATCGTCTATTTCCTCACCCTTACTGTGCCAGCCGTGTTTTTACCATGTTGTAAATAAAATGTTATCCTCTGAATATATCAACATACTTCTTCCTCTGCTGAATTACTTTACTTGATTTCATCTTTTCACCTTGGCTCACTGGAGGATTCGATACAATTGGTTTCATTGGCATAAAGGGTACATGTGGAGTTCCTAGAATGAAAGTGTCTTCTGTAAGGGATCTCCTTGAAGAATTAATAAAAAATAGACATGGAGTGAGTTACACTGTCACTGCTACTTCCGTGGTATGTATACAGGACGCACACCTTTTCTGGGGCTGTGTATTACCCAGGGCAGCCTGGCCCATCCTGACTACATGCAAGGCCGAGAGGCTTGGGAGGGCGCGTGTTTTATTTTTCCCTCAGTCATCCTGTTTTTATTCCTTTAACCCCAGGAACTCTGTGCTCTCTCCACCCCAACCCTACAAGGATTCTGAACTCTTTTAGCCCAGTTTCTTTTATTTTTGCTCTAATAACCTAATGGTAGGTGGTGGCCTTTTTTGTTGTTTTTTGTTTGTTTGTTTTTAGTCAGTGTCTTGCTCTGTCACCAGGCTGGTGTGCAGTGGTGCAATCTCGGCTTACTGCAATCTCTGCTTCCTGGGTTCAAGCGATTCCCCTGCCTCAGCCTCCTGAGTAGCTGGGATTACAGGCGTGCACCACCATGCCCGGCTAGTTTTTTGTGTTTTAATAGAGATGAGGTTGCACCATGTTGGGCAGGATGGTCTTGATCTGCTTGATCTTCATGATCTGCTTGCCTTGGCCTCCCAAAGTGCTGAGATTAAGCAGGCATGAGCCACAACGCCTGCAGATGGTATGCTGTTGACAGTGCCAGTCAGCTGACCGCAAGAGCAAGGAAGTAAATGATGTGGTGGGCACGTATGCCACCTCGCCTGGAGGGCTAAGGGCCTGCAGGCTGGGTGCAGCCTCACCTTTCTCCCCATGCCTACCAGGTACCCCACTCCTTTACACACCAGCATTCTGCTGCTTCTGCCATCAGCATCTCTAGGTGCAAATATTGTGAGTTTTCAGCACATCTAAGTCAGTTTCTTCTATTTTACTATATCCAGCATTCTAGAAAGAAAACTCTTTTCCTCAAAGCTGCCCGTACTTACTGGAGTGTGTACTCAGGATTTGACTGTGCCATTCAAGCTGTCGGGTTGTATGGGGCCAGGAAAACAGGGTCAACACCTTCATAATCCCCATGGGACTCTGCAGGATGAAAATCCACACCGCAGACCTGCCCTTTGTAGACAGTACAGGTTCTTTTGGCCTCTTTTTTTTTTTTTTTTTTTTTTTTTTTAAAGTTAGTAGAGACGGGGTTTCACCATGTTGACCAGGATGGTCTTGATCTCTTGACCTCGTGATCCACCCACCTTGGCCTCCCAAAGTGCTGGGATTACAGGCGTGAGCCACCGTGCCCAGCTTGGCCTCTTTCAAAAAGATACTGGTTTGTCTCCTTCTTTAGTTCATGGTTTCATCTGGGTCTCACAAATGTTTAATCACTTGTGAGCTTGGCTTCTTCCTCTAAGGGATAATTTATTTTGCTGCCACTTTTTAATCTGTTACTGCCTTATTTTTCATAGCCTCACTGGGAAAGTCATCAGGCACCAAGCACTTTTTATTTGAGCAGTGGTAGGAGCAGTTTATCTTTGAGGTCCTGAAATTGTAAAATACCTGTCAGGGTCTCGCTCCCTTGCCTGTGCTTCGTCTGTGTCTACCTGTTTGTTTCTCATTGTTGCTGCACAGTCCTCTCATTGTGTGTGGCATTTGTTTTCCCTGACTTCTAAAAAAGCTGTAAACACTTAACATCCTGTTCACATGCAGGCAGTATTTCTGTAAAATTCCTGCAATACTCAAGAGTGTGAATTGCGTCCATTCAAATGAAGATGTATATATTATGTAATTGCCAATTTTAAAAAATTTTTTCAGTAGAATATAAAAAAACAGCAATTTTTCTAAATATGGCGCAAGATTTCCTTTGTTTTAAAGCCTTCGGGGAGGTGGGTGGGAAGGAAAGCCTCGTTAGAAAAGAAGGGCAGTGGTATTGGGTCAGTCTTCCTGGCATCTGGTTGGAATGCAGAGGGAGGGTTCTGTAGCCTGCCCTCCGCCAACACTTCCCTCTCAAGATGTGGTCATCACCAGGTGCCTGTGAATTGATAGAGAAACTGAGAGCCAGCCTTAAGAAACCTATGCAGTTTGACGGAATGATTTTGAGTCTTGTAATAAATTTGCGCTCGTATTTTGTCTTTTTAAATTGTCTTTTGACCCCTTGTTCTGTTTTCTTACGTAATTAAACAGATAGAAAACTTAAAGGCGGGAAAAATAACCAAGCAGAAAATTGCTCCTTATCTGCGATAGATGAAGCTTTGTGATTGGCTGGATGTACCCCTCACCCTAACTCCTTCATCTCTTCCTCCCATCCCCCCTTTTAGTGTCCCACGTGAAGTTCCTGCCTCTGGGCTTCTGGTCTTTCCCATCTTATTCACAGGCAGGCAGTTGTTTGCAATAAAAGCTATTCATTCCCAATCACATACAAATAGTGGCAGTGCGGCCGGGCACGGTGGCTCACACCTGTAATCCCAGCACTTTGGGAGGCCGAGGCGGGTGGATCACGAGGTCAAGAGATCGAGACCATCTGGTCAACATTGTAAAACCCCGTCTCTACTAAAAACACAAAAAAATTAGCTGGGCATGGTGGCGCGTGCCTGTAATCCCGGCTACTCAGGAGGCTGAGGCAGGAGAATTGCCTGAACCCAGGAGGCGGAGGTTGCGGTGAGCCGAGATTGCGCCATTGCACTCCAGCCTGGGTAACAGGAGCGTCTCAAAAGAAAAGAAAGAAAAAAGAAAAGAAAAGAAATAGTGGCATTGCCTGATTTTTCCTCTACCCATCTTTTTTTTTTTTTTTAAATAATGCTAGGGAATTTCTGTTAACTTTGATTCAGTCCCTCCTATTACCTTGTTAATGTGAATGTTTCATGCCAGTTATTTTGGGTTCTGAAGTGCTTTTCGGGCCAGGCATCATGGCTTATGTGTGTAATCCCAACCCTTGGGAAGCCAAGGCAGGAGATAGGCTTGAGGCCAGGAGTTCCAGACCAGCCTGGGTAACGTGGGGAGAAGGCCCTGTCTCTATTAAAAAACAAAAACAAAAAAACCCAGCAACAGCAACAACAAGCCAAAAACAGCTGGGTACAGTGGCAGGTACCTGTAGTCCCAGCACTTTGCAAGGTGGGAAGATCTCTTGAGACCAGGAGTTTGAGGCTGTAGTGAGGTATGATGGCGTCACTGCAATGCAGCTTAGGCGAAAGAGGGAGACCCTGTTTCAATAAAACGGTTAAAGAAAAAAAAAGTGCTCTCTGATGACCTATATAATGTGTAGTTTTTATTTACTTATTTTTATTTTATGTCGTCTTTAGTGTAGATTACCTAGTTAGTAGTTGGAGCCACACTTTGTCCTTTTTGTTGTATTTATCAGTTTATATCAGAAATCTGATTAGACACCAGTGTTTTTGGTGAGTCATGGGAAGACAAGACTAGACAGTGCTTAGGATATACCAGGGAAGTTAATGTTAAAATGAGATTGATAAGTCCTCATAATGTTGCACTTTATATTTGAGGAGTGTGGAGGATTTATGGTGTTAAATTGAAAAGTATTAGTTTTTAGACAACTGTGTGTGTGTTTTGCTGTAGGAATTTGTTAACTACTATAACGTTATTTTTAAATGTTATGGCATTTTGAGCATCAACAGTTTAAAATACATGATTACTATTTTATATAATCCACTCCTAACAATGTCTTCAGGGGAATACATCTGCTGTTTTACTTATGTAGGTTTTTTTTTTTTTTTTTTTTTCCTCTGAGACAGTTTTGTGTGATCTCGCCTTACTGCAATCTCCACCTCCCAGCTTCCAGCGATTATCCTGCCTCAGTCTCCCCAGTAGCTGGTATTAGAGGCACCTGCCACCATACCCAGCTAATTTTTGTATTTTTAGTAGACACGAGGTTTCACCACATTTACTAGGCTGGTCTCAAACTCCTCACTTCAGGTGATCCCCAGGCCTCGACCTCCCAAAGTGATGGGATTATGGACATAAGCCACTGCGCCTGGCACTTGCTTAGTTTTATTAGTTAATTATTTTGAGTGGGGTTGCATTATCCATCCTACATAGTGTTTAGGATTTTGATCAGGTCTGTTTCAGTCCCTGTACTGTGGGAATGTTTCTTGGTTCTTGTTGTTTTGTCCTACCCTCAAATAATGTTTCTCAAGTATCTCTATAAGCAGGTCTAGATGAACAGTTTAAAGGAGTACCCAGTTTCTCATCCTTGCAAGTGCTTACTATTCCTTGACGATTAGAGAGTAGTGGCTATTAGACAATTAACGATGAATGTCAAATTGGCTATACATGAAGTAAAAATATGTTAGTATATTTGTTGATAGAAAGAAATTTTATTGGCCACTGTGTTAAAACAGAACAAACTGGCTGGGCGAGGTGGTTCACGCCTGTAATCCCAGCACTTTGGAAGGTCAAGGTGGGCGGAACCTGAGGTCAGAAGTTAAAGACCAGCTTGGCCAACATGGTGAAACCCCATCTCTACTAAAAATACAAAAATTAGTTGGTCTTGCTGGTGCACGCCTGTAATCCCAGCTACTCGGGAGGCTGAGGCAGAAGACTTGAACCTGGGAGTCGGAGGTTACAATGAGCTGAGGTGGCAACAGAACAAGACTCAATCTCAAACCTGCTGCTGCCAAAAATACTGTTCCAAGATCCATTAGGTTTCATTTGGATAGAAAGGAATTTCTATGTAACTAAGATTTTCAGGTGAAAGGAATTGAAATGCACTCTGTAGGTCCAAATGCATAAGTTAGGGAGTTAGTATAGGATTGTAATGGAAAAGACGTCTGAGGAGTAGATTAAGTATATTATATAGTTGCAATTTGACCTTGTTGGCAGAGGGTAACCCATAATGTGGAATTGGAGCGGCCGTAGACTAGAGAGACATATCTTCTTCTGTCATATAAATTTGAATTGTTGTAGTGAACTTTTGTGGTTTAATTTAGAAGTGGCGACAAGGACACTGATGGATAAACAGGCAAAGGTGAACTGGATGTGATGACACAGAAGAAAGTTGGTATGGATTCGTGACACTGTTAGATGAAAGCGTAGGAAGCTATGAAAATGCAGCAGGATAATTGAGTGTGTTCTTCACTGTCAGTGGAAGTAAATGAGTATCACTTAGCTGATGATGTCAAACATACAGTGTGTACATAGGGACGTACCTCTACACACTGGTATATGCACATTCATGGCACACATTTTATATACGTGTATAAAACACTGTCCTTTAACCAAATTTATTGCACTTTAAAGTAGGCCTATGGTTTATGAGAGTGTGAGAGATATAGAGCCTTAATTAGGAAGAGCTTGCTTGAAATAGGATCTTTTTTCCCCTTATGTGTAATGATTTTATTGCCACACGTAGGCCTATATCCTCCAGTCTCTGCTTAATTTATTTTTAATTTTCTTCTGCTTTTACAGGCCCAGGCTGCAAGCACAAAGGAAGTTTGCTCAATCTCAGCCGAATAGTCCCAGCACAACTCCTGTAAAGATAGTGGAGCCATTGCTACCCCCTCCAGCTACTCAGATATCAGACCTCTCTAAAAGGAAGCCTAAGACAGAAGATTTTCTTACCTTTCTCTGCCTTCGAGGTAAGACTTTGCAAGGATCAGCCGAGGTCTGCGTGGAGTCTACGTGTAGGCCTGAGGTGTACATGGAGTAGACGTTAGCTTTACTCTCTGCCTGTTTCATTTTTCTGTCCCTAGTCTGGGTTGAGGGGGAATTGAAAGTGAGAAGTCCTACTGAGAGAGCGCATGCTGGGTGTGGCTTTCAAACCATCTGTGAAGTTTTATTTCCTTTTTAATAATACGAGTCTTCCACCCCACTTCCTGACTTCTCAATTCACAATTATGCAGTTTCTAACTTCTATAATTTGACCTCTCTCCACTACACCGTGACACCCACATTGCTGACTTGTTTTGTAGGGCAATTTTTGTTTGTGATGGAGGACTTTGGGGATGTGAAGTCCTCTTTTTTTGGTACTTCCTAAGGCCTGTCCATAAGCCGTAGTGAGGAGGGGCTCATGGATCTCTCAGCCCTGTGTTACACTGAAGAAAACAGCACTAATACTTCCCGAGTCCAGTTGACAGTGCAAATGCTCGTTCATGTTTCAACTCGGACCAGATAACAGAGGCCAGGAGGACTTGGGATCTGAATGGAGTTATTCGTGACAGTGTTTTTACTAAGTTTTCTTCTATCTGTGAGGAAAGAACACAGAAGACTGAGACAAGACGGAGCCTTTTCTGGAGGAATGATAGAAAATTTAGGAAGTCCTGAACTCAGAGAGTTTCTTGGGTGAGGTTATTTGAGAGAAAATGAACAGAAGGAGGGGGCCTTTGCTACTGGACATTGTGGGAAAACCTCAAGGTTCAGGATCACTTTTATTTGATTAATATTTTGATAATTTGTTACTACAGACAGATTTTAAGTACCTCCAAAAGTTTCCACCCATTATCCCTCACTCAGTACATTAGTGTGTATTTCCTTTAAATAAGTACATTTTCCTCTTACTGTCAAAGTTAGGAAGTTCCCAGTGATACAGGGCATGAATGCAGTCCTCAAACTTGTGTTTCACGTTTGTTCTGAAGGTGCTTTGTAATGTCCGAGTTTAGAGCAAAAAGACCCAGTTCAGAATTGGGCATTGCCATTGTCTGTAGTCTGCTTAATCTCAAAGAGTTCCTCATTGTTTGTCTTGACCTCAATACTTGGAAATTACAGGTCAATTATTTTTTAGGCTGTCCCTTAATTTGGTTGCCTGGTGTTTCCTCATGGTTATGTTCTGGTTTGTGTTTTTGGCAGGAATGCCACAAGGGAAGTGATTCCTCCTCCTTGTTGATGGGTCCTCCGTGGGGATACACAGTTCACTTCAACTTTTCCCACACTGTTCATGCTCATTATTCCACTGTGGTGGCCCCATCAGGAGTAAAGTTACCCCTCTCATCCTTTGCAATGTATAAGTGTTTTGAGAGGATATTCTTTGAAACTGGTACAGACTTCTCATCTTCGTTATCATAATTATATGTATATGGGCTTCCTATTTTATTCAAAGCATTGTGATCTGTTACTTGTGTTATGTATTCTGATGTTCAGATTGTCCCAGATCCCAGTCTCATCTGTGGACCCCTCATCAGGCTGGCTTTTTATTCCTTTTGACGTGTCCCTGGCATCCTTCCAGCCTTGCGCCTGGCACAACAAAATGTTCCAGGCTCATGGTGTACTTTCCTGGCCTCAGACCTGGAATTGGCCATGTCTCCAAGGAGCCCTGTTTTCTTGTAGGGACAAGTGCTGTTGAGAAGCCAAGATCTGAGCGCTAGGGATGCTTGGAACTATGAGAATGTCATTTCTCCCAGATGATCTTAGTAGACTGAGTTTGTGTGTATGTAGGGGTCTTTCCGGAGCACTTTGGGAGGCCAAGGTGGCATGTATCACCTGAGGATGGGAGTTCGAGACCAGCCTGACAAACGTGGAGAAAGACCCCGTCTCTCTACTAAAAAGATACAAAGCTAGCCGGGCTTCGGGGTGCATGCCTGTAATCCCAGCTACTAGGGAAGTTGAGGAGGAGAATCACTTGTACCTGGGAGGCATGCATTAATAGTGAAACTCTTGTCTCAAAAAAATAAAAATAAATAAATTTTTTAAAATGACATAATTGTATATATTTATGGGTCACATGATTTTGTGATACATATAAGTGATCAGATCAGGGTAATCAGCATATCCGCCACCTCAGACATTTATTCTCATTTCTTGGTGTTGGGAGCATTGAACATCCTCTTTCTAGATATTTGGAAATAGCTCCTATTGCTAACTCTGGGTATCCTGCAGTGGTATAGAACACTAGAACTTACTCCTCCTATCTAAGTTTAATTTGGCATCCTTTACTAAAATGGCTTTTAAATGTAATTGGAACTACGTGTTGGTTTTTTTTTTTTTTTGTTGTTGTTGTTTGTTTTTTGAGATGGATTTGCTCTTGTTGCCAGGCTGGAGTGCAATGGTGCGATCTTGGCTCACTGTAACCTCCGCCTCCTGGGTTTCAGCTATTCTCCTGTCTCAGCTTCCTGAGTAGCTTAGATTACAGGCATGCACCATTACGCCTGGCTAATTTTGTATTTTTAGTAGCAACAGGGTTTCTCCATCTTGGCTCAGCTGGTCTCAAGTTCCCAACCTCAGGTGATCAGCTCACTTCAGCCTCGAAAGTGTTGGGATTACAGGAATGAGCCACTGTACATGGCCTAAGGGAAAGAAATTTTGATGTCTAGAATTGCTCTTGGCATTTTGCTTAATAAATCATGAAATAATAGTTTCTGCCTCCACCAATCCAGCAATCCCATTTCATTAGGGTATCTGACGATTACTCTGTTGATGATGGAATTTCATATGCAAGTCTTCACTGTGGAGCAATTGTGACTACTATAGTATTTAGTTCCCAAATGTAGAGAAGGAGAGAAACCCATCAGGGAACGTCTCGGTGATTCTGTGTAGGGAGGAATGTGTGTGTTTGTGCTACGTGTACTTGTGCATGCACTGTCTTAAAACATGATATTTTCCGAGGTTCTTTGGAGAGGATCGTAGCTGCAGAGGCATGCTTATGGTACATATAAATGCCGTCTAGTGAAAACATTACCAAGTACCTGGCTTTGAAGTTTCAAGATTGCAGACTGAAGAGATTCATCTTTTCATAGATAAAATTTACTTCTTTTAGATGTCAAATAGAAAAAAGGTTTAAATAATTGAAGCCTAGAAGATGTTTAAAATGATTTTTAAAAAATGCTCCATACCTTGGAAATGAATGTTTTCATTTATGAGCTAGGTAATAAAAATAGGCCTTGTTAATTGTTTTTCTGTTGCTGTATGATACTGTACTCTTTTGCTATTTCTTCTATACTTCTGTTAGGTATTAAAAGTGAGTCATCTTAGCTTTAAAATGCCATTTGTTTTTTTCCAAGCGGATAAGTGTGTTTACCTGATCTGACTCTACAAGCCCAAAATGACAGATGATGCTTATTTAGCTTCATGACCCCGAAAGTCCGATGGATTTGGTGGCTTTAGATAGCATCTTTTAATAGTAGTTTCTAGAGCTGATTAAAACCTGTATTTCGGTGTGTACAAAGGTCACATAGATGATCCCTGTTGTTGTGCTAGTTTAATAATTTTGTTTCCATTTTAATTTGAGAAAAACAGGATGTTAAGGTTTTTTTTTTAAAATCGTAAAAGTAGTTCTTATTTATCTTGGGAGTATCGGCGAAGAAAGGTGAAGAAGTAGGCAAAAGAAGACATTCAAAATAGCATCTCCACCATCTCCCAGAGACGACCGCTATTAATTAACTTGTTTGTGAATATCTTACTAAGCATTCTATGTGCATATGTAATATTTTCTCTAAGATGGTATTCTATTATACTTTTATTTTTGCAGTCTGGTTTTCCTGCTTAACAAAAAAAATGCTTGTCATTTCATTTTAATAACTTGTGTTCCGTTTTGTGAATGTCTCATGATTTATCTAATTCCTGATGTACATTTAGAGATATCTCCACCTTTTTGTTATCCACTGCTGATGACACACATCCTTAGTTAAATCTTCACCTCGTTGAAGTCCTTTCAGGCAAACTTGACAGTTGGGAATCCGATTAAACTTCTTCTACCTACATTCTAATTCTGTTCTTCTTTTGGTGCTGATTCCAAACCAAACATAGTTTGTCACATCCCCAAGCCTGGTATTCACCATGAAAAGCTCAGTCAGCCCATCACCCTTGGGTGACAGCGGCAGTGTGAGGGGTAAGGAAGGCAGTCTTTAATATGCTCATTATTTATAGGGAAGAAAGTCTGGCTGCAGAAATAATGAAGGAACCAAACCAAACACCTGGAAGGGATGTTTGTTGCTGAGGATTCTGGGTCTCCCCCTACCCCCACCCAAGTTCTCAATTATTATGTTTAATATTCTCAGCACTTCTTTGGAATTTGGAAGAGAAGAAATCATGAGGCCAAGGGAAAGACAGTGGGTCTTTCTTTAAACCTTGTTTGTCATCTGTTAATGATGGTGAGAAAACTTTGAGGTTGGGAAAAAATACCGTATACCATTAATACTGGGATTAGTATAGATATGTAAACACCCAGCTAGTCATTCTAAGGTTAAAGCTTTAGAAATTTAAAACAAATTTGTTTTATGACACTACCAGCTAAGTCTGCAAGGCTCTTTCATTAATATTGTGACCTAAAATTTCTAAAGGAGAGGAGGGTGGGATGAATAGTGCAGCCAGGCCGGAAATATTTGCTCGCAGTGTATTTATCTTTAAATAGCTGCTTTGAAGGGGTCCACATGTCTCTTGCCAGAGGCATAATTAGTATCTTTCACTGGCACACGCGGGGAAGAGGATTTTGCTCGGGCTGCATGCAGTGATTCGTACCATTGCCGTATTCCCTGTCACCACTCTCGTTATTCTTAATGAGTTCTGTCGTCTCCTCTTTGTTCTGACTATGATTATTAACAGATTAAAAAGAGCTTAATGTAGCAGAGCACTGGCAGGTTAAATGATTCTCTTATTTACATTTTCCTCTTTATGGGGCACTGCAAACAAGGGCATTCCCAAAGGGGACTCCTGAAGCATGCAAACCTACATACACAGTTCATTCCTAGGACCGTGGGCATTACAGTTCAGTGTCACAGCTTGGCACAATGAAGAAAGCCTTGTTATGGGGAATTCCTCATAAACGTCCTTACTGTGGGCCACTGAAGCAATGCTGTCTTGTTTGGGGAATGCCTGCCTTTTGTTTCTTCTGTCTTAAAGAATCTTTGGTGATCAGCTGTCATTAACTTGCTAATTCAGCAAACCAAAGTCTTTTTGTATGCTAGACACCTAGAAAACAGAAATTAGTCACAAGAAAGCAGTATCAAGTGGTGGGTGAAATTGAGGATATAATAATAAATGTCTGAACATGCTGGGGGGTAGAGGTGTGTACCCATGAAAGCAGGAAGGGTGAGGCCCTAGGATGGCTGCAAGAGAATGGTGTGGGTTACAGCGCATTAGGAACCTTCGCAGGAAGAGGATGGTGCTGGGAAAGGGGTTCTGTAGAAGCACCTGCCACGGCATGGATTGATGTTGAGGGTGATTACTTGGAGGGCCTGGAGTTAAAGCAAGAAAGGATCAGGCCACGATTCTTTGTGCCCTGGGCTAGTTGCTAGACTACCCCTTGGGTTCTTCAAGTGGGAAATGACATGGTAATACGCCTATGAGGTTAGGAAGATGTTACTGGCAGCTCTGCAGAAAATTGATTGAGACTTCAGGGAGGTCTTCCAAGGAGCAGTGGCAGAAGGCTGGCAGGTCTTGGGCAGATGATTTAAATATTTCTCAGCTTGAGTCTCCTCATCTGCAAAATTGCTATTCTAGAGTCGATACAGCACACAGTTCTGCGGAGGTAAGCTAAAGCTAATAGGCATGAAATAGCCCAGAATTCATACCTGAGGCCATCATCCATGTTGAAAAAATGCACGCTTTTAATGAAGAGACCTTCCAAACAGGCTTTGTGTGAGCAACGTGACTGTTCATTCACCTGTGTGCAGGTGGGCTAAGGCCGAAAAGGGCTTTAGCAAAGGGCTGTGGGATAGGAGTTGGTTTTATAGGTTTGGGTAGTTTTTTTTGGTGAGGGGGGGTGTTGCAGAGTCATAACAGTTATAGTGGTGGGGGTAGGGGCAAGGAGTATACATTACCACAAGTTCAGTTACAATGGCAGGGTTGGGTGAGAGGTATTTACATTATCACAAAAACAGTTAAGATGGCAGCGTTGGGTGAGGGAAGCTCTGCTGAGTGATCAGGTACTATGGCAAATGCAGGCAGGGGGTGGGAGACATCAGCCAAGGCATGCAGGACTTCAGACTTCAGACTTTCAGGCTCCAGGCTTGGATATGGAGACCTGACAATCCACATAATATTCATCCTTTCATACCTCAGGGGACTGATTTCTGGACCTCATTTTGATACCAAAATTGATGGATACTCAAGTCCATTATGTAACATGACACATGGTATTTGCATGTATGCACATTCTCCTGTGTACTTGAGATCATCTCTAGATTAGTTACAATACCTAACACAATGTAAATGCTATGTAAATATTTGTTACACAGTTGTTTAGAGAAAAATCACAAGGGAAAACAGTCTGTATGTGTTCATTACAGATGCAGTCATCTCTCTTTTTACCTGAATGTTTCAATCTTCAGTTGGGTTATTCCGCAGGTGCGGAAGCTTCTGATACAAAGGTCCAGCTGTACGTTTATTTACCATTTTTCCAGTGAATCGAAGCAGAGGTAGTGGAGAATTAGATTTTTGTGTAGGTGGAACTGTCTAAAAGACCAGCTGAATAGACTACAGGTAATAGAAGAGACAGCCCACCTGTGGTGTTTTTTCCTAAAGAGAGTTGCTGACCTCCTTGGCAAGGAACACATATTTTGATGTAGTCCTAGCCTTGAGTATTGAGGACTAGGAATTCTAAGTAGGGCAAATGCAAAAGCCTGGGGTGATTTAGAGGTCACAGAATGAAAGGGGATTAACCTGCTAGAAAGCAATTAAGTAATCCCCCAATTGCAAGGAACACTATGGCACTAATAATGAGCTTCCTTGAGCAAAATGGGAATACTTTACATTATGTAAACTCTTTGGGGAGGAAAGCATACTGTCTCCAGTGGTACACAACTCTTTTTGAGGGTCTCCGGGAGTTGTTGCATCTTAATTTTTGAGAGCAGCAGTAGTGAAAGTGTGTGTTTGAGAATGGTGTCATCACTGGCTAGGGGCTTTTAGTGGCCACTGCTACTGTTCCCCCAGATTAAACCAGCCTTAGCTTGTGCATATGCTTGGTTTTCTCCTAGAGTCCATTACTTAGCTCAGTTCTGCTGAGTTAGCTATTTATTTGTTAGGTTATCAGTTAATAACGAAGAAATTGAAACCTTGGAAATTGTGAGGTCTGAGGAGGGAAAGGATGGATCACTTTTAGTGGCCCGGTGACCTTGATCAGATGTTATTAATAAGACCGTAAGTCATTTTCCTGGGAGGATTTTCCCTGCTACAGGCCAGCTGGCCTCTGACCATGCTGTGCCCTCCCTGAAGATAAAGCAGACTCCCTTTTTCCTGCCAGTGACTGCTGGCATGGATTCAGTAGTACTTCTCAGAATCGTCTCAGGCCTTCTTACTTTCTAGAGAGTCTTCGAGTCTTTCCGAAATCCACTTGGAGAATATGGATGGAAATAAGACTTTGTTACAGCAGTGCTGTTTTGTTGGCCAAGCACCTTGCTGACTGCGGGGGTTCATTTATAGCGCTCATGTTCCTGGTATCTGTGTCCCACAGGGAAGTTGAGTATTCTGCTTCTCTGAGAACTGGGGAAGGCCTCGCGTAGTTTGCACAAGGACTTGTGTGTGTAGTGGCTGTGAGTTAGAATGCTCTTTGTTTTTGTTGTTTTTTGTTTTGTTTTGTTTTGAGACTCTGTCGCCCAGGCTGGAGTGCAATGGTGTGATCTCAGCTCACTGCAACAACCTCCTCCAGCATTCAAGCTGTTCTCCTTTCTCAGCCTCCTGAGTAGCTAGGGCTACAGGCATGAACCACCATGCCTGGCTAATTTTTGTATTTTTAGTAGAGTCGGGGTTTCACCATGTTGACCAGGCTGGTCTTGAACTCTGGACCTCAGGTGATCTGCCCACCTCCACCTCCCAAATTGCTGGGATTCCAAGTGTGAGTCACTGCACCTGGCCAGAATGTTTACTTTTTAACTGGTTTCTGGTTCTCAAGGTAAAATAATGCTGTGATGGCTTGAGCACCATCATAGCTGCTGCTATGTGACATGATTTGTATATTCAGTGAGATGCAGAGAACCATAGACCTTGTGACATTTGACTGGAGGTATATTTGAATGTGTTTTAAATTGCTCGTGCCAGGAACAACACAGGAAAGGTTGTAAGGAGAATGTTAGTTTTGAATGACAAAGATGCTGGATCAGCATGGGAGTAGGAGATTGGGGGGAAGGTGATATGATACCCATTGTATTCTCCTTGTGAAGTCCCTCATGATAATTGTGCTTGCAGATAGACTACTACCTAATGTATGTGTCGGGAATTTCCCATATGTGGGATCAGATAGGCATACCTGGCTGCTTATCTGTGCTAGTTCCCGAGAGCTGTAATACAGGAGGAGGGAGGCTTGCTGAGGGAAAGACTGGCCATGTGTCCAGGAGGTCATTACATCATCCCTCCTGTTCCTTAACAAGACTGAAGGTTTCCAGCTTATTCTAACCATCGAGTTCATTTTGGATTTCCACCTGCTGTCTCCGAGATCCTGGTCGTCAATCTGCTTACTTTCCCATTTGGGAAATATTTGCTGTCACCTATGGAAAGAATGACAGTATGATTTTATAGCTAAGAGTGTAATAGTGTCACCTTAGAGTAGCTTAGCTTGCTTTTGCCTATGTGTGGGGCCATAAAAATGTTTTGACTGAAGACACTATGGTCTGTATAGGTTTGAGTAAACCTCAAGTCTCATGGCAAGTAAGCAACTCCTAGAGCCTTGGCTTCATCCTAGAGTTTTGGATCTTTAGAGCAATGATAGTTTTGTCTTGATACAATCAAGATAAATTAAGACATGAATGTGAGTCCGCTTACTGAAAATATTAGCCCATGGAGTATCTGCCTCTTGCAAATATTTTTAGGATGGTGGACAAATGAATGCCAATTGGGAAATTTTGTTTTAATTTCTTCCCTAGTAAAGTCAGACAAGGAGTGGGCAGAGATTGCCACTGGACATGTTGTTACATTTGTCCCCAAAGTCTCTTAGGGAAGTCTGTGCTTACATGTACATGCATGAATGTGTGAGATGAAGGTAAGTATCTGCTCTGGGTGAGTCTCTGTGGCTTGAACAGTGGTTGGTACATATATATATATACGTAGATTGACCAACTAGGGTGGTTGGCTGCTTTCTCCTGTGACGTCTTTCATCTTATATCATTGCCCCAGTCCCTACCAGCTCACTTTGAAGTTTTATTTCTTAATTTGATAGTAGGGGCTGATTGCTTTTCATTCTGTTTATCCTGAAGATGAAACACAAACTCAGTGGGCCAACCTCATGGTAATTGGGTCAAGCAATAGAATTTGACTCTCCAGCTAAATGACAGTGCGGAGGGAATCCCTTTAGGGTCTTTCCAAAATACCGCCAAGCAATGTTTGGCTGCTTAAGATCAAGAACTGGTTGAGGAAGAGAAGATAATGGGCAGGAGGGCTTGTCTGTGTACATGATTCATAGAGAAGAATCCAATTTTACAGCAACCACCGCCTAAATTAGAGAAAGCAAGCTTTTGGATTAAAATGATCTCTGTTGTGGTTGTAACATACCACAGTTTGATTTTTGTCCAGATGAAAACATTTGGTTTGCACTTCAGTAAATATTGCGGAGACATTGCCAGCTAATTCTGAAAAGTAATGAAATACGGCTTTGGCAAAGAGCAGATGCATTCCGTAGTCTGATTGCTCTTATCTGATCCAAGTTCAGATTTTTTTCACATTTGCTAATGCACTTGAATAGTCTGAGAGAAAATCTGCCTGTAATTTTAATAAGAAACTGTCTATACTGAATACACTTTCATAATGACCACCCATAAAGTTGTCCCCGGCTCTCCCTGAAAACATCCCACACAATTCCCAACCCTCTAAAAGCTATACCTTTTGTTGGTTACTTTTCTAAAATCAGAGTTTGTAAAGGAGAGAGATGATGTGGTGTTGCTTGTGAGAAGTCGGCCTCTCTCACTTGCTAATTAATGTGAACGGAACTTGTGTTTTTGCCATGCAAAATCCACCCCCGGGAAGAAAGTGCATGTGGGCTCCTGGAGTCCTTTCTTAGCCTCCGTGTTTTCACGTTTTTATTGGTGTTTCACAGCAGGTTGTAGGTGAGCCCTGCTGTGGGAAGGGGAAGGCCTCTTTTTAGAAAGTATTTTCAAGTTGTGAGTCGTCTGTCTTCATCTCTCTCTTCCTGTTTTCAACATTGTAGCTAGCTCCATTCCCATGTTTGTGTATGCCAGACCCACAATGAACTTTTCAAAAGATTGCTTCATCTGACATTTAGAGAAGAAAAATTTCCCCAATAAAATGTCTAGATATGAGCTGACCCGTTATGAACCAGGATCTATAAGTTACAAGCTATTTTTAATGAAAAATTAAAAAACCCATTGTTCTGTTTTCTTTTTTTGAGACAGAGTCTCACTCTGTCACCTAGACTGGAGTGTAGTGGTGCAATTTCGGCTCACTGCAACCTGTGCCTCCCGGGCTGAAGTGATTCTCCTGCCTCAGCCTCCTGAGTAGCTGGGATTACATGCACCTGTCACCATGCCTGGCTAATTTGTATATTTTTTAGTAGAGACAGGGTTTTACCGCGTTGGCCAGGCTGGTCTCAAACTCCTGACCTCAGGTGATCTGCTTGCCTTGGCCTCCCAAAGGGCTGGGATTGCAGGCATGAGCTATCCAGTCTGGCCTGTTAGGTTTTTCAAATACATCTGCTAGATACGAGGTTTCTACTGACTCAGCACAATATAATTACATAATGTATCCATTCACCCATTTTATACTAAGGAATGTGCATAATTTTCTCCAGTGATAAACGGCCTGGACTGCTGTATGCCTTTAGGGGTTTGAAATATCCTTTCTTTCATCCTATTTGTATTGAGCAGATTCTTTCTCCTCTGCATTTATTTGTAAATTAGATAATCAAGCTTGCATCTAGGTAAAGAAGAAATAAATGTCTTAATTTTAGTTTCTCGGACGCTTTCTGTCTTATATATTTGAGGTTGTTATTGAGCTGTTTTCTAGATATTAGCCCATAACATTCAGTGCTTTTCTATTACGGCGATCATTTTCACTTTGGCATGAAATGTGAGATGATCTTACTGCTTTTGTCTCAATGAGGAACAAAAAAGAAGCCACTTTGGCTTCATTTTTGCCAGCGCTGTGACTTCTCTGGGTCTGGAATGTCAGTTTGGCCCCTCTTATTTTGCGAGTGGACGTGCCAGCAGGATTCTTAGAGGGATTTACAGCAGCCACGTGGTGACAGAGCATTGGCATGTGCAGCGCTGGACTCTGTTGGGTTTGTTATTTTGTACCTACTTCAGTTTGTCTGTGAGGTTAATGAGATGGACAGGCATGAGGGTGTCCGGCGAAATTCTAGAGGTCTGTTCCTTCTGGGAGAGATGTCGATTGTTGATGAGTGCTCCTGGCGGGTGATGGATTGGCAGTGGCCCTTGGAGGACGATGGCTAGAACAGTCGGGTCATACATGGGCTGGTGGGGAGAACGTTGCCCTCGTGGAGTACCCACCCGTGTGAAGAATGGGTACAAGCTTAACGTTTGAACGAAGGGCACTCTGGTGGTGGTTAACCAGCCTCCCCCCATGGGGTTCATTTTTATTCCACTTCAATTCCTTTCCTACACTTTCTTCCCTTTTCCCAGTTTTCCTTCCATTCAACATATTTTATCTCAACTCCCCGTCTGATTTATGAATTCTTCATTACCCATTTCTTTTTCTTTTCTTCTTCTCTCTCTCTAAGACTGGGTCTCACTTTGTCACCCAGGCTGGAGTGCGGGGGGGTAGTGTCAGCTCACTGCAACCTCTGCTTCCTGGGTTTAAGCAATTCTCCTGACTCAGCCTCCCAAATAGCTGGGATTATAGGCGTGTGCCACCATGCCTTGGCTAATTTTTTGCATTTTTAGTAGAGACTGGGTTTCTTCATGCTGGCCAGGTAGGTCTTGAACTCCTGACCTTGTGACCCGCCTGCCTTGGCCTCCTAAAGTGCTGGAATTACAGGCATGAGGCACAGTGACCAGCCACCTATTTTTTTTTGTTGATGCGTTAGCTTTAAATCCAGATCAACATGCCAATCATCTGAATAGATGCAGAATCATCTTTTAGGTTGAAAACAATGTGTTTTTCCTGTGTCCCCATTATACAGAAGAAATAGTGTTCTTTCCCACCTCTGACTTCAAGGCAAGTTCCATCAGAGGTTTTGTCATAAGGTCTTACTTTGAGAGCAACTTCCTTAGAATCGCCCTTATTCCTCAGTAGGTTTCCCTTTCTAGTCTTACTTTTTTCCTTCTTTTTTTATAGGACCCAGCAGGTCACATCATGTATTTATATTTGCTGAGGAGCCATTAAAACAAATGCATTCATAATGTTTTTTTTTTTTTTTTTTTTTTTTTTTTTTGAGACAGAGTCTTGCTCTGTTATCCTGGCTGGAGTGCAGTGGCACGATCTCGGCTCAATGCAGCCTCCGTCTACTGGGTTCAAGCGATTGTCCTGCCTTAGCCTGCTGAGTAGCTGGGACTACAGGCCTGTACCACCATGCCCAGCTAATTTTTGTATTTTTAGTAGAGATGGGGTTTCACCATATTGGACAGGCCGATCTTAAACTCTTGACCTTGTGATCCACCCACCTAAAGCTCCCACGTGGCCTGTTCTCAGCTTTTGTTAAAAAATTATGTTCTGGCCAGGTACAGTGGCTCCCGCCTATAATCCCAGCACTTTGGGAGGCCGAGGCAGGTGGATCACGAGGTCAAGAGATCAAGACCATCCTGGTCAACAAGGTGAAACCCCGTCTCTACTAAAAATACAAAAATTAGCTGGGCACGGTGATGCGCGCCTGAAGTCCTAGCTACTCGGGAGGCTGAGGCAGGAGAATTGCTTGAACCCAGGAGGCGGAGGTTGTGGTGAGCCAAGATCATGCCATTGCACTCCAGCCTGCGTAACAAGAGTGACACTCCATCTCAAAACAACAACAACAAATTATATTCTATGGGCTGGGCATGATGACTCACACCTGCAGTCCCACTGCTTTGGGAGGTCAGGTGGGAAGATCACTTGAGGTCAGGAGTTTTAGGCCAGCCTCAGCAATGCAGTGAGACCCTCATCCCTACAAAAAATTTAAAAAGTACCTGGGTGTGGTGGTGTGCACCTGTAGTCCCAGCTACAGTTGACTGAGGTGGGAGGATCACTTGCGCCTAGGACGTCGAGGCTGCATTGAGGTCAGGATCACACTCCTGCATTCCAGCCTGGGTGACAGCGTGATTCCGTGTCTCAGAAATAATGATATATTATCCTCTTTGGCTGCCAACAACGTCTGGATGCTGAACTTCGCATCTCGGTGTCTTCTCTGTTTTAGTTCTTTGCAACATAAACTCAGTCCTCACCCTTTCTCGCAACATCTTGAGTGTAAGGAAATGTGATAGTTGCTTCATGCTGCTTCTCTAACATTCGAGTTTTTCAAAATCCTCAACATTCTGTTAAGTGGAAGTTAATTCCTTATTTCTGTTGTGCTTCCCATGGATTTTTACCTGATTCTCTTTGAATCATAGAACATTTTTTATTGGATCTTATTTCTGTGCTTTTTATTGCTCCCACATGGCCTCATTTGTGGAGTTTATTGCCTTTGCAAGTGAGGGGAGAGAGGAAGGCTGCAGGCCTGATGGCTCTCCTCCTGCAATACATGCCTGTAACCTTTCAGTCCCTCCTGCTTCTCCTGTTACTGTTTCCCTCTGACAAATGCTTGAATTGGCTGCAGAAGTTACTATAAGAAAGATCTACACAACAACCTGCTGTTTTTTTTTGGTTTGTTTTGTTGTGTTCGGGATGGAGTATGGCTCTTGTTGACCAGGCTGGAGTACAATGGCATTATCCTCCGCCTCCCAGGTTCAAGCAATTTTCCTGCTTCAGCCTCCTGAGTAGCTGGGATTACAGACATGCATCACCAAGCCCAGCTAATTTTTTGTATTTTTAGTAGAAACGGGGTTTCACTATGTTGGCCAGGCTGGTCTCGAGCTCCTGACCTCAGGTGACCTGCCCGCCTTGGCCTCCCAAAGTGCTGGTATTACAGGCATGAGCCACCTCACCTGGCCGAACCTGCTATTTTTATACTAATTCATTGTTCAGATTTCAGCTGCTAGTTACTGCCTCCAAGACATAGTATAGGAAGGCTGTTCATTAGAAGAAATTCAGCATGGATATTCTTATCTGGAACGAACATTTAACCTATCCTACCCTCTTTTAAAAGAGGGAAATTTAATGGCAGAATGTAAAACTCTCAAGTTCTCTCCTGATACTATGATTGACACCACATGTTAGATCTATAGTAAAATAATTTCAATGTTTTTTGAGTGCTGTTGTACTTTTGTTTTTTCTTAAATACTTACAAAGGTAGTTTATAAGTATTTAGGGAAGAGGGATGAACAACACTGTTAGATTTGGCTGTGTATATAACCTGCCTATACCCATGAATGGTGATACCCTAATGAAAACCATGGTGATTTATTGTAAAACCATTTACATATATTTTGTTCCAGTGGAAATGTGGATATTTTCTTGTCTTTCTTTTAACTCCTGACTCTGTATTTTACTCGCTTTTCTATTTGATTTTCTCCTGTGTCTATATCAGGTCTAAAAACCTTTCTGTCCAGAATCTACTTCTAAATGGAGACAATCAAGTTGCCGTGAACAAAACATCAAAATGGCTTTTGTAAGACCAAATTGAAATCTTATGTCTACAGAGGTTCTTTCGCTGACTACATCTCTTTGGAGTTTCATATCCACCCAGTGATGTGGTTCACATAATTTGGGGGGGTTTCTGAACATTGGTAGGTCATAAAGATGCCTGCAGGAAAAGGAAGAGGTTGTAGGCCCCATGTAGTCTTTGCCTTTTGGGGAGATGGGTTCTTTGTTTGCCATCTCAGCTCCTGATAATGACTGTTTTGTTACTGAGCATATAGTTCCAAAGCTGGACAGATTTTTTTTTTGAGATGGATTCTGTCTCTTGTAGCCCAGGCTGGAGTGCAGTGGTGTGATCTTGGCTCATTGCAACCTCTGCCTCCCAGGTTCAAATGATTCTCCTGCCTCAGCCTCCCAAGTAGCTGGGATTCCAGGCACCCACCACCACACCCACTTAATTTTCATATTTTTAGTAGAGGTGGGATTTCATTCTGTTGGCCAGGCTGGTCTCGACCTCCTGTCCTCGGGAGATCCAACCACTGCAGCCACCGCACCAGGCCCCAGAAGTAATTTTAACTGTGTGTTTAAACTTTGAGATCGCTATGTAGGTAGGAGGGTGAATTGGCGATTTATCTCTTTGTTGACGTTAATGAAGTCTTATTAGCTCATCCTTAGGAAGGCAGGCAAGAGAAGACAGGAATTTCATATTTACTAGTTCTTTTACTATTAGACTGAAGGGAATTTTGTTTGGATTTTAGCTTCCTGTCCTCCCAAACTATATACGAATGACTTGATTGATCTCCTTAATTGCCTTTGTTTGATAAAGAAGATGTATATTTTGTCATTTTAGAATATTGAGCATAAGGGTGGGCATGGGGGCTCACGCCTGCAAGCCGGGTACACTGGGTGGCCAAAGCAGAAGTATTGCTTGAGTTCAGAAGTTTCAGATCAACCTTGGGCAATATAGTGACACTCTGTCTCTAAAAAAATTACAAAAAATTAGCAAGGTGTGGTGATGCATGCCTGTAGCTCCAGCTTTACTGCAGTAAAGGCTGCAGTGAGCTGTGATCACACCACTGTACGCCACTCGGGCGACAGAGCGAGAAACTTTCTAAAAAAAAATAACAGGCCATGCTCGGTGCCTCACACCTGCAGTCTTAGCACTTTGGGAGGCTGACTTGGGTAGATTGTGAGGTCGGGAGTTTGAGACCACCCTGGCCAACATGGTGAAACCCCATCTCTACTAAAACGTATAAAATTAGCTGAGTGTTGTGGCGTGCGCCGGCAGTTCCAGTTACTTGGGAGGCTGGTGCAGTAGAATCACTTGAACACTGAAGGCGGAGGTTGCAGTGATCCGAGAGCACACCACTACACTCCATTTTCAAATTTAACACTTTAACTGAGGGTTGGGTAGTCCTTTGCGTCTGCACGTGTTCCTAGTCCTCTCCGCGATGCTGCCTCTGCTACGCTGCGTGCCCCGTGTACTGGGCTCCTCCGTTGCCGGCCTCCGCGCCGCGGCTCCCGCCTCGCCTGCTTCGCCATTCCGGCAGCTCCTGCAGCCGGCGCCCCAGCTCTGCGCCCGGCCCTTCGGGCTGCTCAGCGTGCGCGCAGGTTCCGAGCAGCGGCCGGGCCTCCTGCGGCCTCGCGGGCCCTGCGCCTGCGGCTGTGGCTGCGGCGCGCTGCACACCGAAGGAGACAAAGCTTTTGTTGATTTCCTGAGTGATGAAATTAAGGAGGAAAGAAAAATCCAGAAGCATAAAACCCTCCCTAAGATGTCTGGAGGTTGGGAGCTGGAACTGAATGGGACAGAAGCTAAATTAGTGCAGAAAGTTGCTGGGGAAACAATTACTGTCACTTTCAATATTAACAACAGCATCCCACCAACATTTGATGGTGAGGAGGAACCCTCGAAAGGGCAGAAGGTTGAAGAACAGGAGCCTGAATTGACATCAACTCCCAATTTCGTGGTTGAAGTTATAAAGAATGATGGCAAGAAGGCCCTTGTGCTGGACTGTCATTATCCAGAAGATGAGGTTGGACAAGAGGATGAGGCTGAGAGTGACATCTTCTCTATCAGGGAAGTTAGCTTTCAGTCCACTGGCAACTCTGAATGGAAGGATACTAATTACACACTCAACACAGATTCCCTGGACTGGGCCTTGTATGACCACCTAATGGATTTCCTTGCGGACCGAGGGGTGGACAACACTTTTGCAGATGAGTTGGTGGAGCTCAGCACAGCCCTGGAGCACCAGGAGTACATTACTTTTCTTGAAGACCTCAAAAGTTTTGTCAAGAGCAAGTAGAGCAGACAGACACTGAAAGCCATAGTTTTATGGCAGGCTTTGGCCATTAAACAAATCCAAGTCAGAAGCTAGACACGTGCTTTGAAATTATTATCCTAATATCATGGGAAAAAAACACCAAATTTAAATTATATGTTTTACGCTCTCATTTATTACCATTTTTTTCTGTACAAATCTATTATTTGTAGATTTTTGTATAACATAATAGACAATAAAATTGGTTTATCTCCTCCAAAAAAAAAAAAAAAACACTTGATGCAGCGTAGGAATTTATTTGGGTAATTTTGCATCCGGTTAACCTAATGATGACATCGAAGTGGCTTCGAAAACCATTGGTATTTGTGGGAATTTGTAGCCACCATTCACCCCTCATGAATACAACACAGTGATTTTATATAATGAAATGTTATATTCTGTTTTTACTTCTAGCTTCTCTGGTTGTCTTTTCTTCTCTGATTGTCTTGTCTGATAATTCAGAGTGGTCTCTCTTCCTTAGCAGTGGGTAGGTGTTTTTATTTTACTTATGTTTCTGTTCAATCCTTGGAGGTATTTTTGTTTTTTTCTCAAAAGATATTCATGAGATTAAAAAAATCCTGATGTGTTCTGTTTCACATCATCTTCCTGCTGGGAGAGTTTGCTCAAGATACGTTTAAAAGGCACAGATGATCTTAGGCGTATTTGAAAAATAAATTTAAAATGGCAGTAGAGACCAGTTGCTTCATTTTTCTCCCCGGTTGTGAAGATTTAGGTTCAGTCTTCGTTGTGGTGGTCCTTCTGGAAAGGGTGAGGGTGCAGGCCTGTGTTTGAGCTGTCTTTCTTCATCCACCAGGTTCTCCTGCGCTGCCCAACAGCATGGTGTATTTCGGAAGCTCTCAGGATGAGGAGGATGTCGAGGAGGAAGATGATGAGACCGAAGATGTCAAAACAGCCACCAACAATGCTTCATCTTCATGCCAGTCAACCCCCAGGAAAGGAAAAACCCACAAACATGTTCACAACGGGCATGGTAGGTCCCCTGTTGAGCTTGGGTAACAAAGAATCTAACTCTTTGGGTGAGAGCTGGAAGAGAGCCTCTGTTGAGGAGAGACGAGATGAAGGGAAACCTTATTCTGGGTTCCTCTCCAGGGCCAGACTCTTCAGGGGCAAAGGGATGATAAGTGCAGTGCAGCGTTTTGTAGTACAGGGTGTTCTTGACGAGTGTAGATTCTTATGTTGGGGAGGTGACGGTAAATCGTAATTGCTGGTGGGCATCAGAACAGGAAAAGACCACATCTACACGGGGATGGTCAGGAAGATTTGGTGAAACAACATCTGTGTCCCCCTTTAATTACGAATGTCATTTTGGTATGTTGATATGGTATAGGAGGAAAACTGTCCTTCTTTCCATGGAATTGCACATACATTTTGAAGTGGACTGATCTTCCCCTCGAGTGTATAGTGTAGAGGAGAAGGATAAAGGGAAGGAACAAAAGTTTGGGTATCTAAGTTGGTTAAAGAGAGCCCCCAATGGTGGTGGTGCGTGTTTGGTTGTTTTGAGACTGTGTTTCACTCTTGCTGCCCATGCTAGAGTGCAGCAGCGCGAGGCTGACTCACTGCAACATCTCTGCCTGCAACTCCCTGCCTCCCATGTTCAAGCGATTCTCCTGCCTCAGCCTCCTGAGTAGCTGGGATTACAGGCATGTGCCACCACACCCGGCTAATTTTTTTTGTATTTTCAGTAGAGATGGGGTTTCACCATGTTGCTCAGGCTGGTCTTGAACTCCCTACCTCAGGTGATCCGCCCACCTCGGCCTCCCAAAGTGCTGGGACTACAGGTGTGAGCCACCGCCCCCGGCTAGCACCTAGTGGTTAACAGATAAATGACCTAGATGGAATTGTGCCTTGAAAACATAAAGCTGGCATCGATGATGAGGCTTTCTTAAAGGGAAATAACTTGAAGAAATGCATAGTGAGGCTGTAACTGTAGGCGATTCCTGACCAAGGGTAACAAGTATTGTTAAACATTGGTTGTGCAGTATACATTGGAGAATGTAGAATAGGATAAGAAGAAGTGATGTCGGAGGCCGACCAGAGATAGCCCTGAACTAATTGGAATTGCACTGAGTGGGGAAATGAGCATAAGAAGATAGGCAAGAAAGAGGAGAGAAGCAAAGAGAATGGGATTCAGGATGTGTGGCTGTTTTCTGTTGCCTTCCTACCAGCTGCTCCACTAGACATACATTACTTAGGACCCACTGAGACCTGTAAGATAGAGAAGCAGAAAATCAGTTGCTGTCTGGAAGTGATTGAGGCAAAGGAGAGCTGCTCATTTTTCTCCTCAGTGCCTGTGCTCTGAGCTGTCATTTGCCTTTCTGGATTCAGTGGGAAATAGAGGCTCAGGACAAGCACGGCTTAGACACGACTGAAATCTCCATCTTGCTTTCATTATTGTTGGGCATTTCTGCTCTCTCCACTTAACAGTTGTTTATCTGGCTTGCCTCTTGCTTTGGTTGTGTTTAGGTGACACACATGCATAGTGGAGGGCTCCATCTCTTTTTAATGACTTACAGATTAGCTGGGGAGATGGGACAAATACAAAATGTAACTAAATGTTAACTTTCGGGAGACGATTATTCCCTGCAGTTGTGGCTATCAAGGCATCTGGATAGTTGGAAGAGAGATGTGTACAGATGAAATATCTAGAGAAGAACAAGAGATGAGGAATAATGCCTGTGATCCCGCCCATGTGGAGGTCTGTTCTGCGGTGACCTTGAAAGACCTGGGCGGGAGATAGAATTCTAATAACAGAACAGGAAACTGTTGATGATTTTTTTTTTTTTTTTTTTAATTTTTTATTTTGAGATGGAGTTTCGCTCTTGTTACCCAGGCTGGAGTGCAATGGCGCGATCTCGGCTCACCGCAACCTCCGCCTCCTGGGTTCAGACAATTCTCCTGCCTCAGCCTCCTGAGTAGCCGGGATTACAGGCACGCGCCACCATGCCCAGCTAATTTTTTTGTGTTTTTAGTAGAGACGGGGTTTCACCATGTTGACCAGGATGGTCTCGATCTCTTGACCTCGTGATCCACCTGCCTCGGCCTCCTAAAGTGTTGGGATTACAGGCGTGAGCCTGTAAAATCATCAACACGCCCGGCCTGTTGATGATTTTAGATGGGATAGTAAGAGCAGATGGGTCAAGTTCTGAATGATGCCTCTTGCAGCAGAGTGTAGTTTGCAGTAAAGGAAGAAATGATCGTATCCAGAGTATTCCATCCAGGCAACAGCTGATGTGAACTTGGATTTGAGAAGATGCAGTGGGCTATGTTTTCCCAAGGGCCTGTGGATGCGGGGGGGGGGGGGGGGGGGGGGTGAAGGTAATTGAATAGGAATTAGGAAGGGGTCGATTTGGGGAGTGGTAACAACTTTATAATCTTTTAAGTTTGTGGTGTTGGTGAATGACAACAGCATTATTGAGAATACACCAGGAATATATTATTTTGGAGCTGCTGGTTGAAGCTGCCTGAATAAAGTTTTTGAAATATAATATGCATAGAAAGGAACTGCCAGAGAACTTTTTCTTCTTGAGAAGGAATTTAATTTTCTAGTTTTCTTTTTGGTTGTATACAGATTCAAGAGTAAAGAAATAAGAACAAAACATGAAATTACTCTCATCTGTTATTTTCTGCATGGCTGTTTGATGTCTGTTTCATCGGTATAGTATCAGATTGGGTCCTTTTCATAAGTTGTTTTTCACCCTTTTACGGTGATTGGGCAGGTGAATTTATCTGACGTCTTGATCAGTGGAGTTCATCCCATGTGTACTACTGTGGTTGCCCTGGGGTCCTCAACTCCTTTGTTTTCCAGCATGTTTGTGATTGATGTGGAGACATTGGATTTATTTGCCAATTTTTTTTTTTTTCCCATGAATTCATTTTGTTTGTTGGTTGGTTCATTTGTTTGTTTGTTTTGAGGCAGATTCTTACTCTATTGCCAAGGCTGGAATTCAGTGGCACAGTCTCAGCTCAGTGCAACCTCTGCCTCCCAGGTTCAAGCCATCCTCCTGCCTCAGCTTCCCAAGTCGCTGGGGCTACAAGCATGCACCACCATGACCAGCTAATTTTTGTATAAAATACAAAAGTTAGTAGAGTTGGGGATTCATCCTGTTGGCCAGGCTGGTCTTGAACTCTTGACCTTGTGTGAGCTGCCCGCCTTGGCCTCCCAGACAGAGTGCTGGGATTATAAGCGTGAGCCACTCTGACGGCTGGATTCAGGTTGTTTTTTTTTTTGAGACGGAGTTTCGCTGTTGTTACCCAGACAGGAGTGCAATGGCATGATCTCGGCTCACTGCAACCTCTGCCTCCTGGGTTCAGGCAATTCTCCTGCCTCAGCCTCCCGAGTGGTTGGGACTACAGGCGCACACCACCATGCCCAGCTAATGTTTATATTTTTAATGGAGACGGGGTTTCACCTTGTTGACCAGGATGGTCTCGATCTCTTGACCTCGCGATCCACCCGCCTTGGCCTCCCAATGTGCTGGGATTATAGGCGTGAGCCACCGTGCCCAGCCTGGGATTCAGTTTTTAACGTTAAGAATCATCATCTGCATGGATCTTAGCTATTTGCAGGGGCAGTGACTATCTGGCAGCACATTACATGGAGTATATGAAGGAAGGGGTGGAATGAGGGAGAGGGGATAGGCTGAATACTCACCTAAAGGAAGCCATGACGATTCTACATTGACCAGTGTCATTACCACTAGGAGTCAAGGAAAGTGTAACTATCTGTAGATATATATATCTAGGTGCATTTATACACAGATAAACTTCTGGGTTTTGAAAATCTTTAGGAGATTCTAGTTTTTCATGATTTATTTATTTGTTTATTTTTCTGTCCTTAAAATGTATTCCAGATTTTTCACTATGTTAGACAGTTAATATTTGCCTGAAAATACTATGGCTATTGAAAAGGTTTAAAATACTCACTTTGGGGATTTGCTTGTTAATTCAGGTATTTCTAGTAACATTGTTGGGATGTTTTTGTATTTTAATGAATTTCGATGGTCTGTCAGTGAGCGGCTGCTAGGATGGTGTGAGTCCTGGCTCTGGGTTGGGGGACTAGGAGGACTGGCTGGAATGAGGCGTCTCAAGTAAGCGCCGACACACCAGCCTCCTCCTCTGTTTCCTGAATTGTGCCCCTGACCTCCCTCCTTTCCCTCTTCCTCCCTGGCTCTTCTGTCATCCTTTCTTTTACAGTAGAGTCACAGCATCAGATGGAGGAGATGCAGGAAGCATACCCAACTAGCTGGCCTAGTCAGGGCACTAATTTGACTGAAACTTAAAAACTTTTCTGAGGCTTGTAGATAACCAAACTGAAAGGCCCTCTTCACATCCCTGAGCAACTGGCTTATAGCTTTAGTTAAATTGAGGACATCTGTGATTAGCCGTGACCTCAATCTCCAAGCCTCTACCATTTTGATGAAGTTGTATTTGAGTTGTGAGTGGGTTGATTTCAACCCCAGCAGAGTCCCTGATCTGCCATCTTGGGAGAAGCCATGGGGCTGTGCAGTCTGTTTACCTGCACCTCAACTTTAGGGGAAGTTTGATGGGGGGGTGGGGTGGGATGGTTGTAGGCCCAAGAGACCTGTGAGATTAGGTCTGTCCAGACTGCAGCCGTTTCTGCTGTCCCGTTCTCTTGGCCAAAGTCCCCAGCCGCATCCCTGTTCAGTCTGTGTTAGGCCTGCCCATTCCTGGAGCAGGCTCTCCCTTCCTTGGGTGTGTCCCTCTGCAGGTTAGTTCATGGCTCTTCAGCAGCGTTGTAGAGAAGTTTGAATCTTACTTAGTCTGAGGTTTTTCTTTTTGTTGCTACGCCTGGGCATTTTTTAGATCTTAAACATACCTGGTCAGACAAATTCCATTTCCTATGGGGTATTCAAAAAACCAAGCAAGGCAGAGAGATGCAAGCACGAAACCAACTCCACTGGAATTTTTCCTACAAAATCTGTGACTTTTCAGTAAATGTGAGTACCTGTAAGTGTTAGGAAAGATTTCATATTTACGTGTTCCTGAAACTGCTGTATTTGTGGCGGATTTGGAGGTAGCCCAAACTTATTTCATTGGGATAAGTGTTGAAACATCTTTTCTGCTTTAACAATGGTGAATAATATTAACCATTTATGGAGTTACCTCTTCTTTCCTAAATCAAATACATTTAACTTCTGTTTACATGAGAAACATGTAAGCTCCTGTGCTGATCCACGTTCTCTGGAAGATAGCACAGATGAATACGGCCGTAGGATATATGCACAAGGAGCGAATGGGATGTGATGTCTCCCAGCACATCTGTCAAAAATGTCATGAGACATTCAGTTCTATCTGTGTTTCTCCTGATGACACAGGTTTTAATGTCTTGTTCATCTTTGTCGTTTCCTGTCACTTGATGCCACTCGGGTGACTTGCTCTCCCTGTCCCTTGTCTTCTGGTGTGTGCCTCATACCTTTTGTGTTGTGCACCCGTCTCTCACACCTCTGTACCAAGGTCCTTAATCTGGGCCTTGTGGGCTCTTGGCTGGAAGCAGTTCAGATACTGCAGTGATCATTGGGGTTCCATTAAGAAAGACATTGTGTAGTTTTTCTGTATGTTTGTGGGTTTTGTGTATTCGTTGTTTCTTTGTAGACCTCTGAGTATCAAGTCTTCTGTGATGTCGTATGAATAGAAAATGTGACCTGGGTCTTTAGTTGTGAGGTAGTCATTGAATGTGCAGGTCACCAGCTTAGTTTTTTCTCTCCTTGCCTTCCTTTCTTTTTGAAGGGAGGGATGCTAGTTACTGCAGAGATGCTTGCAATTTTGCCCTTGCCCAGACCGGCCAATTCCAGCCAGGTGTTAAGGTTTTGAAATGACTCTTGCAGTGTTGGGGCTGTCCATCACTGCAAGAATTTATTTTTCTCTTGGAGAACTTCAACAGTTTTGCCTTCTGATAAGTGAGGCCTGTGATGCTTGAGTTTCTGCCCTCGGATCTGTGTCAAGAAGCCAGCCCCACAGGCCACTGGGACGTATGACTCTGCGGAAGCCTTCCTGCTGTCGCCACATGGCTTGAATGGCCTTGGAAGCCGACGAGTAACCATCTGCAGGATGGCAGTGCTTCCTTATGATGCCAGTGGAGGGAATGGAATAAAGCCAGCTTAGTAATGTACCAGACACTTGGAATGTTGCTCCGATTTCACGTGACTCAGGGGAACATGGTGGTTTCATGAACCCGAAGTCAGCTTTGAAGGCGCTAATGTCAGCCTCATGTTCAGGCTGTATGGTAGGAAAACAACTGAGCTCTCAGTACCCTAGCTGTGCTGCCTTCCCCAGTCTATTTTACATTCGCTTTTTTTTTTTTTTGAGACAGAGTTTCGCTCTTGTTACCCAGGCTGGAGTGCAATGGCGCAATCTCAGCTCACCACAACCTCTGCCCCCTGGGTTCAGGCAATTCTCCTGCCTCAGCCTCCTGAGTAGCTGGGATTACAGGCACACGCAACCATGCCCATCTGATTTTTTTTTTTTTTTTTTTTTTTGTATTTTAAGTAGAGACGGGGTTTCACCATGTTGACCAGGATGGTCTTGATCTCTTGAGCTTGTGGTCCACCCGCCTTAGCCTCCCAAAGTGCTGGGATTACAGGCTTGAGCCACCGGCACCCGGCTACATTCGCTTTTATATCAAGGTAGATGACAAGGAAACAGAGGACGTCAGTTTATTAAAGGAAACACTTGTGATGTTCGGAGTAATCCCTCAGGCAGGAGGTGCTATTTCAACGTGAGAGTATTTCTGAAGTTACTATTTTCAGCAGTAGATAAGGAAATTATTGATTATCTCATCATCTAAAATTGATAAAAACCAAAGTGTAGCATTCTTTCAAGATTATACCTTTTTCAGCTGTGGAATATTGTCATGCCCAATATTGCTGCTTCCTCAACCATTTCTAGATCATTAAAATTACACTATAATGCCATATTGCTCGGTACGCGTATTTGTTGTCATTTTGTCATTCATTTCCTAGGAATGTCTTTGCCACCATTGAACAGTCATCAGGAACTTAGTTGCATGCCTCTTTTTAGCTGCTTGTTAGCTGTGTGGTCTTGGGCAAGGCATTCATTTATCTTCTCTGATTCTTAATTTCCACTCCTGTGAAATCAGCATGGTGGAGGAGATTAGCATTCATTTGCCCATTCATTGATTCTATTTTATCCCAACATAAGGAAACAATTTGGCTGTATCATGGACAGTAGCAAAGCCATTCAGAACTCTGCAGTGGATGCCGGCCTTGTCGTGTGTTCAAGGGAAATGACGTTTCCAAGATCACTGTTCAGCTGGGGGAAGGTTCCCAACTAAAAGTTTGTCCCTGTAATCCGTTCTTCTTTCCTTGAGATGTTAGTGCCTTGTCCAGATTAAAACATTTATATCCCGCCCTGTCTCCAGCCCCACTCACATTGCTATCTATGCTTTGTCTTCTAAATCTCTTATAAGCCACAGGAACATTGTGTCCTGTTGCATCATCCAGTCAAAGGTTGAATTGATGAAAGGCAGTAGTGCTCCCAGTCCACCACAGTGACTTACACGGAATCCTCCAAGTGGTCAGACTGCTGGGATCTCTTAGAACTTTGTTTTCATGTGTAATAAATACAGATCAAATGTTGGCAACTGTACCCATTGTAGTTCTTTCCTGCAAAATTTCACTGAGTTTTAAAATTTCTTTGTAAATTTAGAGCAGAATTTCTAGGAATTGTTTATAATAGGATTTCATTATGGATATCCGTCAGTCACCAAAGGGAGTTACTTATTTAAATTTGACATAACGTAAAATGAAACAGATCTTCCTGCAGAGGGTTTCTTGCATTCAAAAGGCAATCAGGCACCAGTGCCTTGCAAATCTAAGCAAGCTTGGAGCTCTTCAGGTGCTGTCAGAAAAGAGGTTAACAATTT
This sequence comes from Callithrix jacchus, assembly GCF_049354715.1. Lineage (NCBI taxonomy): Eukaryota > Metazoa > Chordata > Mammalia > Primates > Cebidae > Callithrix > Callithrix jacchus. The sequence goes on along the minus strand of NC_133505.1, from coordinate 15,254,992 downwards.
TCCGAACCTGAAGCAGGCCTACTCTGATCCACAGACAGAAGAAAGAGGCCTGAAGAGCACCACACCTCAGGCCACATCAGATGCTGTGTAACTTCCAGGGGAGGCCCACGTCCTGGCTTAGCCCCAGAATCAGCATTTTCTCTTGGATTATCTCCTACTACTTGTTCTTAGTAGAAACCCACTGGCCCCACGTTGTGCCAGCAGATGAGGTACCCAAGCCATGCCATGCTGCATCTGTGACCTTAGGAAGCTGTGATGCTCCGGTCTTACCCGTTGGCTGATATTTGAGTGCTGTTGGTGAACAGAAGCAGAGCATGAGCCATGCTTTAGATGAAAATAAGTTCTCTGGCTGCAGTGGAAAGAATAGTTTAGATGTAGCATGTTAAGGTGAGAGTGCAACCTTCTCTCCTCACACCTTGGTTTTGCTCCTTCATTTTTAGAAAACATGAAAATGTAGAGGCAGATGATCTTCATGTCCTTTTTGGTTTCTGACTTCAGTGACGAAGGCACAGGCGTTAAAATAGGTTTTCTAGCAGGAAGAACCTGGATGAGGGCATCACGATTGTGTATTCAGGCAGATGGTTGGATGGAATCATTGAATCTTTCACAAGAGAAAGGGGACAGCAAGCTGGGTTTTTTGGTGACTTCTCCATTGCAGGGTATTTCTCTTATGGATTTGTTTCCCCCTATTTTATATGCTCAAGCTGTTGAGGCGTGTCAGGAAATCTAGCAACATCTGTATCCTCCCCAGAGGAATCACCCCCGCTGAAGTGTGGGGAAATAAACACACAGAAAACAAAGTGTGGAAAACTGATGCTTTACTACTGGGGTGGCTTTGGCCAAAATTTTAATTAGGCCACATTTCAAGGAGTGCAGCTTTATTTCAGCTGCTAGCTGAAGAATCTAGAACCCAGACTGCCAGGGGTGTCTTGTTTCATCTTGTTTCTCCACAAACAGAGCAGGAGAGTGGCTCTGGGCAGGGAGCCGGGATACCTGGCCTCATGGTAGAGGTGGCACGAGGGGGGACACACATCGTCCACAGTGTCCTGCCATCAGCTTTCGGATGGGCCTGTCAGACTTCTTCCTTGGAGCAGGAGTCCTGAGGCCGGTAGTTTCCTGCAAGAGCCTGCTGTCCCCAGGCAGATGTTTTGTCTTGCAAACATTACAGTGGACTCTAATGTGCTCGTTTATAATTCACTGAACATCCTAATGGAAATGGACTTATTTATTAAAATACATACTCTGAAATGATTTGGACAGCATTACATGAGCTTTTAACCTTGGGTTAGCACTCAAGGGTTACAAAAACAATGCTCCCAGCAACTTCTATTTCAATAGTGCATCAGAGTTGCCGAAATACTCTTACATATACAGAATCTCAGATTATTCTAAAAGTAGAGCCCTTAGGTAAGGACTATTTGGGAACGAAACAACACAATCAAAACACTGCTTTGTGGTATTTATTTTACAGGTTGATATTTGAAATGCCTAGATTTTTTTTAAGTGCTCATAATTGGTTATTTTTTCCAGGGGGTAAGTGAGGTGGGCTAGAGGACTTAGTAGATGTGTTTGCAATGAATTTGGCATGGCTTTTCTGAGTCCTTTGTGGAGGAGAACTTGGTGAAGGCTCCTTGCTAAATCAGCTGCGTATATATTTTTTAAATGCTTTTTTATAATTAAAAAAATGGAGGGAAGAAGAGTGGCTGTTGTTTCTTTTTGTGCACATCTTTTTCTGAAGAGGTGTATTTCTCAGAAGACTTTTTAAACAACATGTCATTGGACTCCCAGCTGGAATGATTTAATTGCTTTTAGCTTCACACCGGGGGTATGTTGTGTAAGGGCCAAAAAGCAATCATTTGGACGAGTTTATCGCATTTCTGCTCTGTGGTTGCCTTCGAGGGGCATTGAACCCTCTCTTTGTCTGGGGTGGTGGAGGGGTGCATGCAGCAGGGTCAGGAGCTCGGCATAGCCCTGCCGTGTTCAGTGGGGACACTTTCCAACAGAGAAATGCTTTTTTTTCCTCGCCTACCCCAATTGTAGTTCTCATGTGATATCCTCTTTACCTCTTTTTAACCTCTGGCAGCTCTTTTTTTTTCCTGTTGAGGCAAGTGACTGTTCTAAAAGGTTGGAATATGGGATGGGAGCTTGTTTTTTTTTAAAGGGCAGGAGTGCATGTAGAGACCAGTTATGCAATACATGTTTCTAACCACCTCCTTTACACATTTGGGGCAGTTCCTTAGAGGCCACTTGCTAGAATGGTTGCGAGCATCATGATTCCAGCACACTTGGGCTATTTTTCTGTGTTTTAGTTTTCTTATCGCTTAACAAGAGATCATAGGTTTTGGTAAGAACTAAATGAATTGATAGACATTAGAACAGTTAATGTTAAAAGACTGCTGTGTTGCATATTAACATAACGTGATTGAAAAGATCAGTCCCTTGTGACAACCTTATCATTGCTAATAAAACCCGAGAAAGTCTGTGTATCTCAAATGTCTGGGGCACGATGAGGGCTATCAGAGTTGACAGTTAGTTCCCTTGAGTGTTGTGACGTTATCAACCTCACCAGAACTGTGTTGCGAGCTGCCTCCACATGGTAGAAGGTCTTGGTAATTCCTGTGCCAGGATCAGCATCCTTTCCATTTCTTCCTGCTTTGCTGAAGACCATTTGTTCCACTGACCACGTAGGGCCTTAGGGGATATGGGCACACACTTCAGACAGCTGGCCCAGGCCCGGAGAGTTTAGTGTTGTGGGGATGTTGTAGCCCCACCTTTGTAACTTTCTGTGGCAGGCAGCTAGAAGATGGTGTACCTGGTGGTGGAAGAGAAGCTTCTGGCTCTGATCCCTCTTCTTAGCCCGGTGTCATTAGGCTGGTTATTTAACCTCTTCAAGCTTTTGTTTTCCTTTTTTGTAAAATTATTAATACCTGAATCAAAATGCTGCTAGGGGTTATGGGGGAGGATATGTGAGGTGGGGTTCACCACTCACAGGTCTGGATGCAGAACCCACAGAGAGGGCCGACTGTATTTTGTTTTTTTTTGTTTTAATATTTTTACTGTGAAAATGACCAAGTTGCCTGTAACTTGTATTATCAATGATGTCGACGCCTGTGCTGCACCTTCAAGGGTGTCTCTCTCTCAGTGTGTTGTGGATTGTTATAGATTCCTTCCTCAAATCCAAAGGATTCTTTTTTTTTTTTTTTTTTTGAGACGAGGGTCTTGCTCTTTCACCTGGCTGGAGTGCAGTAACACCATCTTGGCTCACTGCGATCTCCACCTCTCGGGTTCAAGTGATTCCCCTTGTCTCAGCCTCCCGAATAGCTGGGATTACAGGCTTGTGCCCCCACACTGGTCTGTCTATTAATTAACTAATTGATTAATTAGACAGAGTTTCATTGTTTCACTAGGTTGGAGTGCAGTGGAGCGATCTCAGCTCACTGCAACTTCCGTATCACAGGCATGAACCACCATGCCCAGCTAATTTTGTTGTGTTTTTAGTAGAGACAGGGTTTCACCATATTGGCCAGGGTGGTCTCAATCGCCTGACCTTGTGATCCACCCACCTCTGCCTCCCAAAGTGCTGGGATTACAGGCGTGAGCTACCATGCCTGGCTTGGTGATCCAGAATTCTTATCACTGACGTCAGATGTGATTGGCCTTTTATAAATCATTATTTTTAGAATTTAGGGTTTTATGAAACCCAAAACTGCAGAAACACTTGATTCATTTGTTCTTTAGGAGTTATCGCCATCCTTTTCTGAGTGTAACCAGCAGTTCTGTGCTCTCATCTTGATTCTTGCCTGTGATGAAGCACAAGACCCTTGCAGACGCACTGCCCACTGCCGCATAAGGCCCTTTGTCCACATGTTCCTTCCTTGCCGTGAATGCAAACACCTTAGAGTGACTGATGCCCACACAGGTTGCAGGACCAGTAATCATCAGGTCTGCAGTCCTTTCCCCAGTGCTTTTGGGGGCAAGAGGGCCAATAAACCATTTTTCAGTGACAAAAACCACTCGTCCTGATTTATGGTCTTTCTGTTTTCCTGACCTTTATATTCTCATAAAGGTCTTATGGCCTTTTAATCTTCAGTGTTGTATGTGAGCAGGAATATATGTAAGAGATTTGTGTGAAGGGCCGATAGACCCAAGTCTTAGTTATTTTATCATTGCATATAACACTTGTAAGATCGTTACATCAGTCGCAACCAAGTGGTGATTGCTGGGAAAAATACTACAGAATTTAAATTGTTTTGTAGTAATGGAAGAGGATGCAGTTGGCTTTAAACGTTCTATTTCCATATTTCTACTATAATTGTGATCAAAGTGAAAGAGATTTCAATGTTTGAAATTTCCAGAAGGGTTTTACAAACCTGTAATCCAGTAGAATTCGCTTATGATACTGGAGGTTTGGAGTACAGAGGCAGATGATGCTTCATCTCCTGCATCCCAGGTTGACATTTGTTCCCTGTGCCTGAGCTGCTGGCTGGCTGCAAGGCGATAATGGGGCTTTTGCTCACCTAAGCTGTGTTCTTGCAGCTTTCCCTAGTTTTACACGTGGATGCTGCAGCTGAGTTAGAGGAGTTGTTTTGGCCCAGGGCAAACCGGGTTATAGCACTCACACATGCTACATTGAAATCCATTTGAACTGTTGGCATAGGTTGGCAGACATTTCATTGTTTTCAGACAATAGTGACGCAAAGTTGAACTGGCTCCAGGGAGCAAGTGTGGCTTTTGTACAATAACAGGGATTTAATGCCAGCCAATTGACGAAGTCTGTGTCTTGCCCAAGTGAGGATGCCTTGTAATGACATGAAGCGTACATTTAAATATCTGGCTTGAGATCAGAAACTTGCGGTGGATCTCTTTCCCTTGCTTAACACATTTCTTCTTTATTTACAGTGATTCCATTTTTTTTTTTTTTTTTTTCCCCTTTGATCAGTTTTGGGGTGTGGACATGGAGGGTCTTTTAATTTGGGGGTTAGTTGGATCCCATCTTCAGGGTCTTCTGTTCATTCTTTTCCTGTTTCCTTGCTAGCAGATGTTTCCGCTGACTTCCTGTAACGGTCCGTGTCTAGATTTCTCTTTCAAGGAGGGTAGGCCTTCTGAACTGTGTTATTTTAGGTCATACACTGTGTAATCCCAGGGTATCTCGTAACTTTTCCTTGGATGCCAAGTCAGGACTCCTGTTTCATACTCACCTAATAAAACACTTCAGCGTTCCCCCCTTGTGTTTGGATGAGGTGGCTTTATTAGCATGGGTAATTAGCAAGATGGGGGCATGTGGTTCTGGGAAGCTCTTGGAGGCAGGCAAAAGGAGAAGGCTGGCGTATTTTTTTCACATGTGGATCTTTGCCATTGCAGCAAGAACTTTCAAAAAGATCATCCTTCTTACATTTGCATAACTCCTTTCTCTGAAGAATGCAAAGCACTTTATGTACGTTATTTAAAATTCTTCCGCAAGTCCTGGAGGGCAGATAAGAGGCAGCAGCCAGCTGGTCTGTAGTTCAGGGAATTGAGGTCCAAATGGGGTTGGTGAGCAGGAGAACAAGAAATCAAAATCGGGAGTAGAGCATGTAGTGATGCTAATAAAAACCTTCTGATCAGCTTTTCATGGGGCTGCCTTCCTTGAGGGTCTCATCCAGGAAGCTATGTCAGGATCTAAATATGTAAACAACGCTTTTGGGGAACATTGTTTAGGGCAAGCTCCCTGGAGGTATAAATGTGAATTCCCCTAGGAAAGTGTAGCTCTCCACCTTTCACACTGTGCAGGATTGCTGTTAAATGTGGTTCTAAAGTTACTTCTTTTGCCCATATCTTTTTCATCCCTCACTGGGAGCAAATCTTACCTTCTCAGGGATGAAGTGACCCTAAATCAAAATACTAGCCTTTGGATTTAAAGATTTTGCCTGCTGTGGTGTGAAAACACTTTTCTATAGGCCGTTTAACTTTCAGAGTATGTGTATACAAATCAATATATTTGTCTCTGTTCATTAATGTAAAGCTATTTGTATCTGAGTACAATACAATTTCCTAATATGGTTCACAGTGATGAATGCTTTTCTTCTCTCCTTAAAGAAAGTAGTCCAATTATTTCTTTTAATTGGGGACAGTGTGTGGAGGACTTCTATACATTGCACTTTCTGTCTTTCTCTCTTACGTTCACAGGATTTAATCTTGCCCTGTGAGAGTGACTATTTTTTTCCTTTCCTCTTCTCTCCCTTTCTTGAATCTTACAAATTAAGACAAAAGATAATTACTTGGAGGAGTAAAACTGGCAGGTTCCCACGACACTTAAAATTAATGAGCTGTTGAGTACAAAATATACCTTGTCTTTGGCTCTGTTGGTGTTGCCCGGTCCTCCCCCGCCTCCTTTCTTCCCGTTTAACACATGATTTGACTTTCTGGATGTGTTTGCCATTTGGGTATATCGCTGCTCTCAAAGTAGCATGATGATTAGAACAAGTGGGTTCGCTTGAAAACCATCTCTTTGTTTGCAAATCAAAGTTAGTTTGATTCAGTTTTTAATTTCGGTATGTTTGAAAACTCTTCCATTTCCAGATATCTTATCAAAATGTTCTTTAGTAGAGTGGGTTGCTGAAGTCCTCAGGGCAGCCAGTTTGGTTCATTCTGTTAATGTCACCTGCCTCCCTCTCCCCTCTGCTTCCCCTTTCCTAGAATCCTAGTACTCACTGCCTTGCTTTCCATAGTATTTTCCTGAGCAGCTGGTCTCCTGACATCACAATACATCCAAAGAGTTGTGCATCTGGTTTCAGGTATAGATACTGCCATGAAGGATCTGGTTTTTTCAGATCGGAAACACACTGCTGACTAACTATGGCTGCACTCTTACCAAGTGTCTGTGAGGTCGCAGCTTAGCAAGTGGCCTTGCCCCGCCAAGAGCTGGGTAACTTCTGTCAGTTTCATGCAAAATGTGAAGCTTCTTGAAATCATCATTTAAGGAGTAATGGAACAGATGACCTGGCTTTGGGCGTTACAGGCGTGAGCTCCCACACCCGGTGCTTTGTTCATTTTTGAAAAAAATCTACTAACTAAGCAAAAGCTACAAATAACTGAGCCCGAAGAATTATAGTCTGTAGGTCCTTCTTCAAATAAAAATAACATCCTATGAAAGAAAGGGGCTAGCCTAAAACTTATACAATCACACAAGTGCTTTTTCCTAGAGATGATCATCATATTTCTGTATATAGGAGAAGTGCTTTCTGGTAATATCATTTTGTCACACAAAGTATATGTGCTCAGGGGTCATGATTCAGTGGTAATCCCTGGTGGTATGACTTTATCAAGGTCATTCTTAAGTGAAACTGGCTCTGTTTTTTAAATTGCTACTAATCCCTGGTAGCAGAGACGAAATGCACAGTAGATGAGTGTACAGTAATTTAGTGCCATTGCCTTTATTTGTGCTAAGATACCACTGATTTCACCTATATTTTGAAAACATTTTGTTGAGATATGATTCATACACCCTAGAATATACCTATTAAATGTGCTATAGCATGTGTCAATACTTGATTTCCTTTTTACAGCAAATACTTCAATTCTATCATGAATCTTTGTGTGTAAGTTTTTATGTGGACTTATTTTTTATTTCCCTTGTGTCCATTCCTGGAAATGGAATTGGTGGGTCATATGAGAACCGTCTCTGTTTCTCCTTTTGAGGAACTATCTTGAAAGGAGAAACGGTTGTACATTTCTGCTAGTAGTGTGTGAGGGTTCCAGTCTCTAGATTTTTGCAGTCACTCATCATTATCCATCTTTATGATATGACAGCCATCCCAGTCGATGTAAAGTGGTATATCTCATTGTGGTTTTGATTTGCATTGCCCTTATAGTTAACCTACCATTTTTTATACCATCAGTGCAGATGTCTCCCCACTGTAAAGGCAAATCATGTCTTTGTATTACTATGAAATGGTTTTGACCCTAGCAGGTTTTTCCTGCAAGGGTTTCTAGGTCCTCTAAGGGTCTGTAAATTTCCTTTGAAGTCCACTGATGTGACCACATGTCGCCAGTGGAAAATTGGGATGTATTTTCAGTGTTGTGTTTTCTTTTGCTCAGGCAGGTAATGAGCAGCTACTCCTCTTTTTCCCATGAAAGTGATATTGGCAAGCATTAGGAGGCACCTGGCTCCTCTGGCCTTGGTCCACAGATTCCCATTCACAGTATGGCATGAGTAGGAGACGTAACAGGCTTGGTCAGTGTGGGCAAGTTAATGACCCAGAGCAGTGAGAGGTTGTATTGGGTCTTGCTGAGACCAGTGTTTGTCTGCATTGAAATCCTTGTTTACACTCTCTGCTGGGAGGGATATGAGGCAAAAAGAGATGTGCCCACAGTCTGAGTGTGCAGTAACCTGAGATGGCCCTTTTTTCTTTTTTTTGTTAATTTGAGACTGAGTCTCGCCCTTGTCGCCCAGGCTGGAGTGCAGTGGCACAGTCTCACCTCACCGCCACCTCTGCCTCCCGGGTTCAAGTAATTTTCCTGCTTCAGCCTCCCGAGTAGTTGGGATTACAGGCAGCGGCCACCACACCTGCCTAATTTTTGCATTTTTTAAAGTAGAGACAGGGTTTTGCCATGTTGGCCAGGTTGGTCTCGAACTCTTGACCTCGTGATCCTGCTGCCTTGGCCTCCCAAAGTGCTGGGAGTATAAGTGTGAGGCACTGTGCCTGGCCAAGATGCCCTTTTAAACATACAGTGATCGTGTCTCCCAAATCCTGCGTACCTCCTGAACCCCAGACATTGTGGTAGACATGTTCTACCTACAGGAACGTCCGCTATCCCCAGTCTATAGATGGGAAACCGAGGATTAAATAAATTGCTGAGCTCTAAACAATAGAGCCGGGCATGAGCTGCAGATATTTTTTGAAGGGCGGCAAACCCATAGAAGAATATTTTGTTACCTGAATGAGGAGAAGTAATTATAGAACCGGTGCTTCTTTGTAGCAGACATGTCTTAGTGGCAGCAAAAAGCACGGAGAAGCACGGAGGAGTACTGGAGATTTACAAAAAAGAGCAACTACTTCCTCTGCTATATTTTAATAAAGAAGCTGTGTCCCTCATGCCTGTGGTCCCAGCACTTTGGGAGGCCAAGACGGGTGGATCACGAGGTCGAGAGATCGAGACCATCCTGGTCAACATGGTGAAACCCCCGTCTCTACTAAAAATACAAAAAATTAGCTGGGCATGGTGGCACGTGCCTGTAATCCCAGCTACTCGGGAGACTGAGGCGGGAGAATTGCCTGAACCCAGGAGTCGGAGGTTGCGGTGAGCCGAGATCGCGCCATTGCACTCCAGCCTGGGTAATAAGAGTGAAACTCCGTCTCAAAAAAAAAAAAAAGAAAAAAAGAAGCTGTGTCCACTGCTTTAGAAAATTGGTGAACGGTCAGGAATTGCCTATTCCCGTGGCTTGAGTTTTAATCACATTGAAGTATGACTTCTTACGGATGTTGCTTTTAATTTGTCTTGAAAGCTAGCACAGATACTGCCATCTTGGGCATGATTGATGGTTTCTGACAATGGGTATTTACTTAGACCCAGAGTAAATGCCAGCCATATGAAGTTCTCCATTTTCTCCGCAATGGAGAGTATCCAGTAGAACCTTGTGCAGCATCGGATCGTGTCCTGTATTTTGACATGGCCTGGTCTTTCCTTCAGTATTTAAAATCTGTCCATCACTGGTGCTGGAAAGAACTTCGAGATAAAGGCTTGCATCCAGTCCAGATAGGGAAAATGTACATCTCTGTCTTACACCAGGACAATCGGACTAAATAATTAAATCCACGCAGTTTAATTAGAAAACAATTACAAGGAGACTTAGAAGACGATTTTATTATTTGAAAGCATGGGTATTGGAATGGAAAGATGTTGGTGAAAGGGTGCAACGTTGGTTCAAGGGCAGAGAGAATTGGCAGATAAATTGGACAGCTCGTGAGTACAGTCACTAATAACGGAGCGTATACTCAAAAGTTGCTTATCTGAAAAAATACAGATACACGCCAAGTGTGAAAGCAGGAAACGCGTTAGCACATTTGGCACCATAGCAAATGACTTAGGTAAATGACAAAAGGGACAGTCTTTGCAGTTTGTTAGGCATCAACGTAATTTAAAGGACTCTTAAAATACAATGTAAGATTGAATGTTGGGGAAAGGGAGTCTTGCGCTGTGTAGAGGAGGAAAGATTTGCAAGCCAATAGGAAGAGATTTCCAACTCAAAGGAGGAAGAATTTTCACTTTGATCTGCCGCAGCGGGGGTAGTAGAATTCTACCTGAAGTGTTCTGCAAGTGCTGGTTGGGGTGGGCACAGCCTGCAGTTCCTCAATTGCCAGATGGATGAGCGGACAGGGTAACCTTTTGAGTACTCCCTCCGTCAGGTTGACGGCTAAAAGATCACTGTAGCTTTTAGCCGTCAACCTGCCGGACAACAGCGAAACTCCATCTCAAAAAAAAAAAAAAAAAAAAAAAAAAATCACTGTAGCTTCCCCTTGCTGCTCTGCCTAAAGCAACCCAGGAACAGGGTGCCCTTCCTCCTTCCCTGAGGAAATAGGCCCTGTTTGGACTGTTTGTGGGGAGAGGACGGCCTTTGTGAGTTACAGAAATGTGAGGGCCTGTACAGCAGAAGGAGAAACCCTTCACGTTGGTGTTACCAGGTTTCCCATAGAAACCCCGAGCATCCCTGTTCTCTTTTGAAATTTCTGCCCAGTGGGTAGGAAGCACCGTGCTCACTGGAAATTCTCACTTCTAGCCACCTGGGGTTTGTGGAGTGGTGTGGTGGGCTTGGGCCTAGGCTGACCTCATAGACAAGGGACTGGTGGCATGGCCTGTGCCAGGCACTTACCTCCTCCATCAGTAAGTGTCCTGTCCTGTATGGTTGTTCTGAGGATTCAGAGGCTGAGTGTCCTTCAGGGCTTTGTATAGTTCCCCTGGCTTATATTAAGCACTTAAGAAATATTAGCTATTAGTGGGCCTGGCGTGGTGGCTCATGCCTATAATCCCAGGATGGTGGAAAGCCAAGGTGAGTGGATCATGTGGTCAGGAGATCGAGACCATCCTGGCTAACATGGTGAAACCCCCGTCTCTACAAAAAATATAAAAAATTAGCTGGCTGTGGTGACACGTGCCCGTATTTCCACTTTCTCGGGAGGCTGAGGCAGGAGAATAGCTTGACCCTGGGAGACCGAGATTGCAGTGACCTGAGATCATGCCACTGCACTCGAGCCTGGACAGCAGAGCAAGACTCCATCTCAAAAAAAAAAAAAAAAAGAGAAACATTAGCTATTACTGCTGTTTTTGAATTTAGGAATAGAAATGGGTCTGGCTCCAAGCCCCATCACCCCTTTCTTCATCTCTCTTGTCACTAACAGGTCAGACAAAGCAGCTGTATCCCCACCCCATGCACGTCAGTAGCTCTCTGGCCTCCAAATGCGTCTCTTTTAAATCTCAGAACACACTTTATTATTCTGGGTCCCCTCTGTCTTTACTTAGATTCCAGGCGGCCATTTTCTTGGAATGAGGCTGTGTTATTTTCCTAAGGTTAAGTTCTTTTTCTTAAGGTCTGATGTTGATATTTTGAGGGGTGCTTGAGTTTTACTGTAGGGAGTTTTTTAAAGAATGTATTTTCCATCGTCTTAGCCAAAGCACATAATTTTTAATGGTTAGGATTTCAATTTAGTTTTGTGTCTTGTTGTTTAGGCTTTTTCCTGTCATCTGCATTCAGGATGCTGGTTGTTTTTTTTGTCTGTTTGTTTCTGTTTTTTTTTTTTTTTTTTTTTTTTTTTTTGAGAACGCCTGACATTTTATGGTCGATGGTTTTTGCCTTCAGGGAGTGGAGGTGTGAATAGTTCATTCTCACACTCCTATGAAGATACTACCTGAGACTGGGTAATTAATACAGAAAAGAGGTTAAATGGACTCACAGGTCTGCATGGCTGGGGAGGGCTCAGGAAACTTAATCATGGTAGAAGGCAAAGGGGCAGCAAAGCTAATCTTACCTGGCAGCGGGAGAGAGAGCCTGAGGTGGGAACTGCCAAATCCTTCTAAACCATCAGATCTGCCGGGCGCGGTGGTTCCCGCCTGCAATCCCAGCACTTTGGGAGGCTGAGGTGGGCAGATCATGAGGTCAAGAGATCAAGGCCATCCTGGCCAACATGATGAAACCCTGTCTCTACTAAAAAAGAAAAAAGAAAAGAAAAATTAGCTGGGTGTGGTGGTGTGCGCCTTTAATCCCAGCTACTCAGGAGGCTGAGACAGGAGAATTGCTTCAACCCAGAAGGCAGAGATTGCAATGAGCCGAGATTGCGCCACTGCACTCCAGCCTGGTGCCTGGCAACAGAGCAAGACTCTGTCTCAAAAAACAAAAAGACAACAACAGCAAAGCATCAGATGTCATGAGGGCGCACTCGGTATCAGGAGAACAGCGTGGGGAGTACTGCCTCTGTGATCCTGTCACCTCCCACCAGGTCCCTCCGTAACACATGGGGATTATTGTTTGACGTGAGATTTCCGTGGGGACACAGCCAAACCATATCAGTAGGTTACATGGTAGTGGTCAAGTGGTGATTTTATTCTTGTTTTCTCCTTCCTTTTCTAGTTTTCAATGGTTCCAGCAGGTCGACACGGGAGAAGGAACCTGTTCAAAAACACAAAAGCAAAGAAGCCACTCCCGCGAAGGAGAAGCACAGCGACCACCGGGCTGACAGCCGCCGGGAGCCGGCTTCGGCGAACCACCCCACAGCGACCCCCTCCATGGCTTCCTCGGCCAAGGGGCCCGCTGCCAACCACCACCACCCCTCTCTGCATCGGTCGGCTCAGGACTTACGGAAGCAGGTAAAATCCACCAGGGGTGCCTGCATGTGCGCCAGACCCCAGTTTCCCGCTTCACTTCAGCAAGCTGAAAATTCATCTTCAGCAGGCTCAGGAAGCAGGAGGTGGTGCTCAGAAGGGAGAGAGGGAGAGTCAGAATGCCTTTGCATGAGCTGAGGCAGGTCAGTTGGATTTGCATTGAGCCCTGGGGGCCACTGCATTCACCACCTGTGATCACGAGAAAGGGAACTCATTTTCTTACGTAAGCCTTCTCCCACCCATCCACCCTGGGCTCCAAACAGGTGGTAGAGTGGCAGGGAACGTGTTTTCTCAGGCTAAGTTTTGAAACAGGCCTGTAAATGCTGTAATTCTGTTAGTAGACGATCCTGGTCTACTTTTCTGTTCTTTTTGATGTGACGAGTTAACATTTCACCACTCGGCCTTTGAAGCAGAATGTGTGCATGGCATGTGCACTGCCGAGCAGTCCATGTGGAATGGGGTGTGGCTGGGTGGCACCTCTTCCATGGAAGGCGTTTGGGTCCTGTGCCATAGCATCCACAGAGTGGGGATGGATGCCACCCTGATCACCTCCTGCTCCTGCCTGCCCCAAACTGCCCCCACTCCCGCTCCCCAGGGCCACAGATAACACAGGTCCTGGTGGGGCAGCTTTGAAGAATGCCTCAGGGCTTGGCCACTGTTGCTGTCTGGATTTCCCATCCCTGGGAATGAGTTGTCAGGAAAGAGGCAGGTTCCTGCAGGCACACAGCTGAGCGTCTGTCCCCGTACAGGTGGCATTTCACTGATTCCTCATCCTCTGTCCCCACTCCATTTTAACATCCTCTGAGTGATGGGATCATTGATGCGCTTTCCTTACCAAGTTGAACAGAGAATGTTAAAATCTTCCCCAGAAGAGACCAGAGGCTATGATTTTCAAAGGTAGATTCAGAGGAAGTTGTGGAGGGGACAGAAGAGATGTCCTGGCTGGCAGTGTTGCAGAATGACTGACACATGGTCCTTGTGCTGTGAACATACTCAACTTCATCTCGTGCTGGAGGTTGTCTTTCTCATTCTTGATGATGTTGGAGATTATTTCTCTCTGAACGTGAACACGTGACTCTTCACACGCAGGCACACAGGTATTTGTGCATGCACACATGAACCTTTACCTGTCAAACAGTATGCCGTTGGGGGGGGAAGGGATGGGGCAAGAATCACCGCTTTCATGTTTCCATAGTCCGCACATACCTAGCATGGATTAAATGCTGGCCACTGTTGCCAAAACACTTCCAGAGACTGTAGCCAGTGTGGAACTGGACCCACACCATGTGCTTAGCTGGCCTCTCTCAACCACTGAGCCCCCAGGTGTCAGCACAGGAGGCACAAAGCCCAGGGAGGCGCCAGGCTGTTGGCCCTGGGTCTCTGATTCTTCACTCCCTCCCTGTTTGCAATGCTGTCGGTCCCATGGAGACTTGTACAGACCTCTCCAACGTAAGGTTTTCATTCACGAAAGAGAAAAGAATTAGAAGTAACCCAGAGAGAAAGACAGCGATTACACCATGCGACTGCATCCTGTCTGTTTTCCCAGGATCCTAGAATAGGGTTATTTGTTTCGGTTTATCTTCTGCTCATCCCACTTTGCTTTTTTGAGGTTTTTCAGTTGTGGTAACGTTCTAATGGGCCATATCAGGACTGGCGGCCATATCCAGGTGAGCTTCCAAATCTTGCCTTTCTGCCCCAAGACCCCGTCCTCGGGATGGTGAGGCAGGAGTGCAGGGCGGAGGAGGACCTGAGTAATGCACACGTGACTGGATGTTCTCATGCACCGCAGACACGTGTGTGCACACCTTCTTGCACAGTCACGAATTGAGATGTGTGGGATACACCTGTCATCTCAGCTGGTCAGAGCATACTCTCAGCCCTTGCCCTTCATTCAGTTCAGGGTTTCCCTTTGTAAGGGGATGAGAGGGATTAGCACAGTTGGGCACAGCAAAGAACTGAGGAGGAGTAGAAAGTACCGCCCTAGCCTGGGATGGCCCTGCCTGGCCCTGTGCTCCATGGAGTGTTCATGTGACCTGTTCCCTGTGCAGGATCTGAGGTGCAGGAAAGAGGACCTCCCACATAGCAGGCCTCTGTTGTCTGAGTCAGTGCGGGAGCTCAGCTGCTTCCAGGGCTCAGGGTAGAGTCCTTGCAGGTAGCCCCATATGCTCATGGACGAAGATCCTCTCCTGTCACCTGCCCCTGCTTTCTCCCTCTTCCTTCTCCTCCTCCCTCCCTGCTCCAGTCTAACCAGCCCAGATGGAATGACCCGTGGGTAAGGATTCTAGTTCGGCTCTGACCCTTCTCTTCAGTGAGACTTGAGATGTGCTATTTAACCTTCCCGGGCCCTATTACTCCTTTCGAGCCAGCCTTGCCAAGTCCTCGCACAGGGTCATTGTGAGAAACAGAAGGAAAATTTTCCAACCCCCAGGTCCTGTTAGTTAAGTACTCTGAAAATAAGGTCAATAAAAACAAATCGTAGATTCCCTTGTGACTGCTTGATGCAAATGATTAGACTGTGACCTTTCATCTTTTCAGCTGCCGGAAGGATATGGGTCCAGAGGATCCTCTGATCTTTCATTTCAACTATGATATGTGGGTTGTTTTGTTTTGTTTTGTTTTTGTTTGCTTCAAAGC
Source organism: Callithrix jacchus (assembly GCF_049354715.1). Classification (NCBI taxonomy): domain Eukaryota; kingdom Metazoa; phylum Chordata; class Mammalia; order Primates; family Cebidae; genus Callithrix; species Callithrix jacchus. The sequence goes on along the minus strand of NC_133505.1, from coordinate 15,239,506 downwards.
CTAAATGTAATTGTATGAAGTGTGGAGGGATATAACTTTTTGGGGTGCTGCTGAGAAGTGCCTTTTCCTTGCTTGCTCTGATGAACTATGTGGGGACATGTGCCTGTCTGCCAAGTGTGAAACCACTTCCCCTCCTGCGCACCGGGTAATGCCATGTGATAGTGCGTGTGATTTATGGAGTCCCTGGAGACTTAGAACATTCCACCGCACACTTCACCTATGCCCTGTTGTTGGTATGAGGATCTGGCCAGCCCTTTACTCTGGATAATACTAAATGAGCTGTCTCTGTCTGGAGTGCATAGCCTGTGTAACATTGCAATTGTCAGGGGGCTGGGATTGTGTCTGTGCAGTAATTTGGTTGTATGGTAAGGGTCTCACCAAGGAGCAAATGATGATTTTCTGTTGCTTTCCTGAAATAGTACTTCTCAGAAAGTAACGAATTTAGGATGGTCAAACAAACAAGCTTTATCCCTAGGAAGGGTTTTGAAGCGGTAGTTTTTCAAGAGAGTCAGAGCGGGTTTTTTACTTGTGTAGAAATTTGTGTGGTTTGTAAGCCAGGATATGGACGGTTAGGCTCTGCCAGATGTGGTCACGTGTGATTCTCATTTCTTGCGCTGAGGCTGAGTGCGAGAAGAGAACGCTCAGCTGCCTAATCCTGCTGGCTTTGCAGGGGCTTCCACTGAGCTAGGCTACTGTCACTGAAGAGGTTTTCATATGAAAATGTGTAAGGGTTGCAGAGAAGTCCTGCCTTTGTAAGATTCAGAGAGGGCCAAGAAATTGAGACTATTCATTTAAAGTTCTGGAAAATGAAGTAAGACCATCAAGAAGGAAATACAGAAAATCGTATCAGCCTTAAAAAAAAGTTTAAGGTTTTTTTCTGATGACATTGTCATCAGAATTGCACTTGCTGGTGGTGTGGTGTTTGTGACCCTGTAACTCTGCCTTCAGTGGGAGGAGAGGTTATGCATACATCCAGATTCTCCGGTAGGACCCAGTTATCTCTTCCAGAGCACATTCGCCTTGGCCTTGACCTTGGCTGGAAGGCTCCTGCCCATCTGCTGCTGCGGTCCGTGTTTGAGCAGGCTGCTCCTCCCCTTCCATAACTCACTGTCTGTCCAGTGCCTTTCGCTTCTGTTTAGGCTCTTTGTGTTTGATTCAAGTTTTAAAGTGCAAATGGACTACCCCCAGCCACCAACTGTTTCTCTCTCTGGGCTCTGGCTCTGTTTTGAAAGCCTGGCAGAGGCCTCGGCTCAATGGCTCCCTCTCGTGGGGAAGAAGAGCTCACCACTGAATCTGAGGTTGAACTGAGGACAGCATCATCATCTTGAGCGACTAAAACGCTTTTGCTTAGTTAACCAAAAACATCAGAGTCATTTCTTATCTTCTGCTCTGCCTTGGAAGTGCATTTCTCCTTGTCATCTGTCATTATAGTGAGTTGATTTAAATATTGTGTGTGACGGAAAGGAGGTGGGGAAAAACCCGTAAGGGTGGAGGGGGAGGGATTTTATATTAAAGTAAGCACACAGAGTGTGGACTGGGCACAGTTTTTATGGAATTTCTGTTATTAAGAACAAAGGTAGGAACGTTTGATGTCCTGGGCTTTCATATCTCTCATCTTATATCCCTTCTGCAAGAAGAATGAGGTATTGTTGCAACTATTCATCAAGCTGAATGTAACTGGAAAATGCTCTCAGCCTTGCCTGTTACATTGAACTCATTATGTTATGACTAGGAGGGGTTGCCCTAAAACCTCATGGCCATGCACCTGGAATCACCTGAGATACAGGTGACGGATGGCTATGAGCCAAGGAGCACATGCTGCAGATACCTCATTTTCTGCAGAAGTGGGTTGGCAGCTGGTGGGGGGAATGGGCTGAGACGCCAGAAATCCTCAACAGAGCTGAGAGAAGGAGCAACTTCAGCTCTGACGAAGCTTATTTACGTGTAAAGCTTCTCAGCTGAAACGTACTGTCATTCACTGGAGGGTCCTGCAGTAGTGCACCTAGACACTCATTCTTCAGCGAGCTTGGATGGCTTCTTGTATGTGCCTTTCTGTGGAATCCCTCAGGACGTGCAGCGGTCACCTTCCCTGTAGTGCGCTGGCAACATAACTGGGCTGTGTGGTTTTAATTGATACAGAGGTGGTTGGGGTAAGACAATGCCATCCTCCATTCTTTTGTTTTCTTTTGTACTGATGAAGCATTGGCTGCTTGCAGACACGTCCAGGCCAAGAACAGGGGTTTCTTTTTGTTGGACTGATCGGTCTTGGGTTTCCCCACTGTGGTGCTGCTGGCTGGGTGGTGTGTTCTGTTTTATTTCTCCCCTTTAGTGCACATGAAGCAGCTTAAGGGGCAGATTGCTTCCTGTGTTAGCTCATCAGCTCCCCTGTGGCCTTTCCTGCTGGGCATAGAACATGTGTCAGAGGCGAAGACGGCCAGTCCACTTGCCATTTTCAGTCTTTGTAATTTGTTCTGTGTTGTGCGTGAGGTCCATCTCGTCTTTGAGCTTGTTACACGGGCGTGCGTGGATGATACCTGAGTGGATACTGTTGAAGATAACTGTTACGTTCTCACAAAGCAAGTTTTCTGAATGTATACCTTGGCAATAATCCAGTATTTAGGTTGTCAGAAACATTTAAACAAGTTGTTCCTTTTGCCATTGAAGATCGTGATATATAAAATTCAGCTGTGTAGAAACTTTACCTCCCTGTAGCATTGCTAGCTATGAACTCAGGTGCCCCGAGAATCCAGAATGGATGGACCCAAAGGCTCTGCACTCTTACTTGAGATAGAATATGAGACACATAGCGCTGCACTCTGGCATGTGGACAGTGGTACTAGGAAAGGGCAGGGTCCACGGATTTGTGGGGACACTGAGCCATCCGGGGCTTTTAAACAGAGTCCCTTTCTTGATCCTCACCAATTAGTACAGAATCTAGAGGGAAGGGATGTACATTATTTTGAAGCTCCCCCAGGGGCTTTAGGGGTGCCAGGTTTGGAAAGCATGGAACTAAACCTCAGCAAGTGGTGGTGGCGGACGCCTGAGCCTCACAGGAGTGGCTTATGTCTGGCACCATCTGGAGTTTGCCATTTTGCCAGGTGCCTCCCCATCTGTAGGAATAGATGAAGCCATATTGTGTAGTCAGCCTCCTTAAGGAGACTCCTGCGCTGGGAGTAGGTTGAAAGAGACTGCACCCCTGCAGGTTAAAAGGAGATTCAGCCACCTGTAGGGGATGTTACCTCTTCCCCAAGGTCTTGGATACCTGAGGTCCATGGACCTCCCTGTCTTGGATGATGGAAATAAAGATCAGCCCCAGCTGGAGTTGATTGTTTGCTTTTGTTTTTCTAAATATTTTGTTTTTAGTGGAAGCATTTGAAAGAACAATTGAAACAAGAGATTTGCATTCCTCGCTATAGACCTCCTCTTACAGAGAGACAGTTTCACTCTTGTTGCCCTGCTGCAGTGCAATGGCGCGATCTCAGCTCACTTCAACCTCTGCCTCCCAGGTTCAAGCGATTCTCCTGCCTCAGCCTCCCGAGTAGCTGGGACTACAGGCACATACCACTATGCCTGGCTAATTTTGTATTTTTAATTGAGACGGGGATTCTCCATGTTTGTCAGGTTGGTCTCGATCTCCTGACCTCAGGTGATCTGCCCGCCTTGGCCTCCCAATGTGCTGGGATTAGAGGCGTGACCCATCGCGTCTGGCCTCAGTCCCACTTCTTTATAGGGTGACTCGTGGTTTAGGAGCCAGAGAGTGATTCCTGGGCCTTTCCTTCTGCCTCGTCGTGGGGCCTCCGATCCTGGCTCCAGGAGTGAGGCCTCCCGGGGTGGCTCCTAAGAGGAGATGTCCTACCGGAAATTTGTGGCTTTGGTTGGACTGCATTTAATTGGTGGCATATAGAGAAATACAGTGGCTTCTTTCCTTTTCAATTTTTATGAACTTCACTGAGGTTCCAAGTGCAGTTCCCAGGCCAGCCCACAGCATTGCCTGGGGCCTGGTCCAGAACACACATTCTCTGCGCCATCAGCGACCCTCTGAATTAGACACTTTGGGCGTAGGGCCCAGTGATGTGTTTACATTAGCCCTCTAGGGGATGCTGAGAGCCACTGGTTTGGGTGCTTTGGGGAAGTTTCATCCCATGCCCCACCCCACTTAAGGTAACTGCTTATTCTTGGGCCAGGCCTAGATTTAGTAGAAAGGTCACTAAGACTCATTACCCGCCATCTGGGGACCTTCATCCTCATGTGAGGACAGCCGCACAGCCTTGTGGCATCGGTGTTTCAGTGCCCTCTTGTCCACGACCGCATGTGGCCAGCTATCCTGACTCCCCTTCCTGGCACCTTCCTCTCAGGGGCTGTGGGAGAGAAAAGGGAGCTAGTTTTGTTTTTGAGACTGAGTCTTCCTGTGTTGCCTGGGCCGGAGTGCAGCAGCATGATCTTGTCTCTGTGCAACCTCCGCCTCCTGGATTCAAGCAGTTCCCTGACTCAGCCTCCCAAGTGGCTGGGATTGCAGATGTCTGCCACCATGCCCAGCTAATTTTTGTATTTTTAGTAGAGATGGGGTTTCACCATCTTAGACAGGCTGGTCTTGAACTCCTGACCCTCGTGATCCATCCACCTTGGCCTCCCAAAGTGCTGGGATTACAGGCGTGAGCCACTGCGCCTGGCCTGGGAGCTAGTGTTTCTATTCTGTGTTTCTCAGTAATCTTTTAAGCTTCTTCCTTTGGAGATGGCAGTGGTTATAAAATCCTGAAGTCCCTGACTTGAAACTCATGTCATAGATCAAAAGTAATGCCCAAGAGGTTAAGTGATGGGACAGCAGGCACGGTGTGACATGAAGAAGACTTCCTGAAACCACCAAGCCTGGCATCGTCCCCATTGGGTCCCTTCCTTATTCTCGTTTGGAATCTTGTGCATTTCTGGTGTCCGCCCTGTTGTTCCCTGTTTTCTCTGACATTTATGTCTCCCGGAATTACCACGCTGTCTAAGCTTTAGGACTGCCTCTGTTTGCCCAGGTCACATAGAACCCAGTGGGAAAGTTTGTCCGGGGTTGGCGTGTTTCGCTTCACCGGTGAGTTCTGGGCATCCCTCTTCCATCCCGCCTGGCCCTGTCCTGGGCTCTTCTCCACAAGGAAGGCCGACAGCAGCTGCTGACAGTTTGCAGCCGCACCTCCGGGCCTGGCCTGCCACTCGGAGCCAAACCCCATGAGCACTGGTGTTCTTTTCCTTCCATAGTATTTTTGTTTTCTTTCTTCTTTTAGCCACATAGATTTTTAAATCCTGTGGGCAGGTCGTACTGCTCTGTGGAGCACAGAAATAGCAGACATGACTTTTCTTGGAGCAGGGATATGAGAGTGTGTCTATTTCCACTTCCCCCAAGCAAGTAGGGTATTACTGTCACCAACTCTTACAAACTCAGGACAGGTGATTGTGTGGCACAAGGGGACATCTTCATTGTGAAGCACCAAATCTCCTGGAAGAGCTGTGGGAGCATGAAAATACACACGGGAAACCCTGCAAGAACCCCCTGGGCAGGCTGTATAGTTTTGTGAAGAAGGACAGGTGTATAGATACACCCGGGAAACCCTGCAAGAACCCCCTGGGCAGGCTGTATAGTTCTGTGAAGAAGGACAGGTGTATAGATACACCCGGGAAGCCCTGCAAGAACCCCCTGGGCAGGCTGTATAGTTCTGTGAAGAAGGACAGGTGTATAGATACACCCGGGAAGCCCTGCAAGAACCCCCTGGGCAGGCTGTATAGTTTTGTGAAGAAGGACAGGTGTATAGATACACCCGGGAAACCCTGCAAGAACCGCCTGGGCAGGCTGTATAGTTCTGTGAAGAAGGACAGGTGTATAGCTGGTTCTGAAAGTGGACATCACTGCCTAGTTCTGGGACGTGCATTGTGCTTCCCTTTGCTGGTATTTCCACACCTCTTCTTATGAACAGGCTGCTGGCTCTGCTCGTTCCCAGGTCCCAGGCCCTTTCTCATGGGTGGGCCGGTTGTGTTCGTGGCAGGTACTGATTGTGTTTTTTTCCGCCTCTGCTTCCGCTGCTCCACAGGTCTCTAAGGTAAACGGAGTCACTCGAATGTCATCTCTGGGTGCAGGTGCAACCAGTGCCAAAAAGATGCGCGAGGTCAGACCTTCACCATCCAAAACTGTGAAGTACACTGCCACGGTGACCAAGGGGGCTGTCACATACACCAAAGCCAAGAGAGAACTGGTCAAGGACACCAAACCCAATCACCACAAGCCCAGTTCCGCTGTCAACCATACAATCTCAGGGAAAACTGAAAGTAGCAATGCAAAAACCCGCAAACAGGTGCTATCCCTCGGGGGGGCGTCCAAGTCCACCGGGCCCGCCGTCAATGGCCTCAAGGTCAGCGGCAGGTTGAACCCAAAGTCATGCACTAAGGAGGTGGGGGGGCGGCAGCTGCGGGAGGGGCTGCGGAACTCCAAGAGGAGACTGGAAGAGGCACAGCAGGTGGAGAAGCTGCAGTCGCCCCCCAAGAAGATGAAGGGGGCGGCTGGCCCCGCCGAAGGCCCCAGCAAGAAGGCCCCGGCCGAGAAAGGTCTGCTGAACGGACACGTGAAGAAGGAAGTGCCCGAGCGCAGCCTGGAGAGAAACCGGCCGAAGCGGGCCACGGCCGGGAAGAGCACGCCAGGCAGACAAGCACACGGCAAGGCGGACGGCGCCTCCTGTGAAAATCGTTCTACCTCGCAACCGGAGTCCGTGCCCAAGCCGCACGACTCGGGCAGGGCCGAGAAGGGCGGTGGCAAGGCCGGGTGGGCGGCCATGGACGAGATCCCCGTCCTCAGGCCCTCCGCCAAGGAGTTCCACGACCCGCTCATCTACATCGAGTCAGTCCGCGCTCAGGTGGAGAAGTTCGGGATGTGCAGGGTGATCCCCCCTCCAGACTGGCGGCCCGAGTGCAAGCTCAACGACGAGATGCGGTTCGTCACGCAGATTCAGCACATCCACAAGCTGGGCCGGCGCTGGGGCCCCAACGTGCAGCGACTGGCCTGCATCAAGAAGCACCTCAAATCTCAGGGCATCACCATGGACGAGCTCCCACTCATAGGTAGGTCTGCGCGGGGTGGGGGGCGGTCCCTGCCTGGCCCCAGATCCCTGCTGTTCCAGCAGTCTTCACATTCCCTTCCCATGCTGAAGCTCCAGTTCGGCTCCCCTGTCTTGGGAGTAGGGGGCTTCTCAGCTCGTTCCCCCTGCAGCCCTCTTCCCAGGTCCTGGGCGTAGGTGGCTGGAGCCTGGATCCTGGGTTAGCCCCCACTCGCAGCCTGGGCCCCTTGCTTTTCCTGGGCTGTCACCTGCTGCCTGCAAATGCTGGAGTCAGAGCAGTGGCCAGGGGGCCTGTGAAAAGCCCAGCTCCTCTGGATTCTCCTAGACTGCCACGACAAAGACTGCCCCACTGAGTGTGGGGCTTACAACAGACATTCCTCACAGTTCCGGGGGCCGGAAGCCCAAGGTCTCAGGCCATAGGGTTGGTTTCTCCCGAGGCCTCCCCGCCTGGCTGTGGATGGCTGTTTTCTTCCTGTGTCCTCATTTGGTCCCATCTCTGTCTGTGTCTTCATTTCCTCTTCTCAGAAGGGCATTGGATTAGGGCCCATCCTATGGACCTCATTCTAACATAATGGCTCCTTGAAGGACCCTGTCTCTGAATTCCTTCACGTCCTGAGGTGCTGGGTGTCAGGGCTTCAACGTATGAATCTGGAGGGTTCACCCTGAAGCCTATGGTCCTCTAGGAGCCCATGGGCCAGTTTTCATCCTTCTCAGTGTTGTCTATTCTCTTCTTCCTCTTCGTGTTTCCTTGAGCTTCAGTTTCTCTGGTGATTTTGTCAAGGCCGCAGGTCAAGGGATCTATTAACATTTCTTCTGAGCCCTGTGCACTCTGGCCGAGGCTGCTGGAAACTCACCACACGGTATCCTTAGAGAGCGCACATCCCGGCTGCCATGCAGACCCTGGCTCCTCAGGGTGGGCCGCAGGCAGAGCATCCTCTCGAGTTCCCTCGTAGCCCTCCTTTCCTGTCATCCTCTTCTCAGTCCTGGCACTGGGAACACAGGGCGAGGATGAACTTGCCCTGTTAAGGTGGAGTGGATTCTGTGGAGTCAGGTGCATCCAGGTAAGGCTGCAGCCCCATTGGTCTAGAGCCATGGGGGGAACCAGGCCACGCCTCCATGTTGGATATCCTGAACTGTCTATGGCATGCAGACATGTAGCCATGATGTAAGTGTCGGGGATGGCAGCGAGACAGGCTTCCATGCAAATGGAGGTTTCGTGGTCCCCTGAGCACCTGCCAGGAATAATGCCTGAGTGACAGTCACCCTAATTTGCAAGAGTTCGTGGTTTGTTCTCTGCTGTTGAGAACGGCACGTGATAGGAAGCAGTGCGGGGAACAGGCTCTGCACATAGGCGCACCCACCCACACATTTAACCCCGCCCCGTGACTGCTTGGGACACAGGGTGACCCTGAGTCAGTGATGGAAGCGCACCAAGTCCTCTTGCCTGTGGTGAAAGCTGCAGACAAGAGTTTCTCTGCTCTGCTTGGTGGATGATGGAGCCTTGAGGGCTCATTGGTGTCGTAGTGACAGCCCCTTCTGTTGAGTAGGTTTTTCTTTACCTCTGACTTCTTTACCCTGGAACAGAGGCTACACTGCCTCACTATGCTGTGCTGGTGCATGTTGCCGTCACTGAGCAGGCTAAGGCGTCTGACATTCTTTCCCAGGGTTGCTGACCTGCCTGAGCCAGGAAGGCCTCAGGGTGGGGGGGTCTGAGCTCAGCCATTTGACAGTGGTAGAAACTTAATAACTTTGAAGTCGTCGTGAAAATCCCCCCCAGTGGGTGTGCCTTCTGTATCTGTGCAGGTTCACGTGCACTGCAGGCCTGGTAGTGGCTGTGCCAGGGGGGGAATTGGGAGGGCAAAGGACTTGGCCACATAGCAGCCTCCAGGCTCTGAGTGGGAGTGATGGCAGTGGGTGAGGATTCCATGAAGAACTCTTGAAACCACTGTCTGATTTTCAGGTGCTCTTGCATTATAATCTGAGGGTGAAATGTGAAAGTATAGATCCCTCTTCTCTTTGACCTCGGTTCTGAGTCACTGGGACAGTGGAGTACTTGTTTCAGTTGGGGCACTCATTTTGGTGTCTACCTCCATAAGGGGCCCAGTGCCCACCTGCCGTCAGAGGAAGAATTTACAGTTGTCAGCCAGAGACCACCCGTGACTCTGGGAGCTTGAGACCTGGAGTGAGTTGCCGAGTCTCAGACCCCATTAGGTCCTTCCTGTGGAGACTGATAACAGCTTCCTCATTGATGTTACCCCACACCTCTCTTCTCCACAACCAGCCCAGCCCAGTGTCCTGCCATTTAGTGGGAGTGGAATTCAGGCTTCTGTGCCCGCATCCTTGGTCTTGCTGATGTGCCAGGAACTCGTTCTCGTGCTATGTCTGCTGAGGCAGTTCAGACACTTCACCTGGTGGGCCCCGCTGTGCTTGGTGTCTGCAGGAACCCTGCCTGGATGGGATCTGTGCCCACTTTCCCTTTTATTATTTAAAAACAATATATCTCCACACTCCAAAGATGTAAAGCTTTCTTAATTTTTGCTTTGTTTAGCATTTTATGGATGATTATTTTGGAAGATTCCCCCCTCCCCTCTCCCTTATTGGCCCGAGAGAGGTTGCTTTTTCAGTTCCCATCTGGAGAACCCACTAGGTGTGCATTAAACCTGTTGAGGGTTAATATGCATTTGCGCTCCTCTGTGACCTGATCAGGAGGGGCCCTGAGCACCAGCTTACTCACTGAGGAGTAGCCTCATGGGCAAGGGACAAGGCTAAGGGACAGACAGACTGCCCTGTGCCCTCACGCAGTCGTTGCTCTTTGCTCCCGACATCCAGTCAGGTTGAAGATAGACTTCCTTTGTGTGAATGAGTGGGTGGGTGTTGGGGCTTTCAGAAGGGAACTTGGGAATTGCTAGGAAAGGTGTGTCTGTAATTTCCAACATCAGATATTCCAGGTTATGCTGGGAAGTGGATGCAGCTGGGACCCCTGCCCGCTCCTCATCTGGGATCTTCTCATGACCCCTGCCTCCATGTGAGAACGCATGCACTAGTGCGTTGGGATGTTTCTCTCCTTATGTCCGTCTGGCCAGCTCTATTCCTCTTCCAGCCAAGCCCCAGCTTTAATGCTGCCTCCTGAGACACTTGTCACCTAAGATGGTGGCCCCTTGTTCCACTCGATCTTCATCGCACATGGCCGTGACCCATCACTGTGTAATGCCTGTCTCTGTAGACCAGAAGCCTACCATTTCCATTGTCTCCCCAGAGGCTGCCAGTGTCCTGGCTCATAGGAGGAGTTCAGGAATTACAGGTTGAATGAGGAACATCTTGTTCGTGTCCCTTTCACTAACTATCCCGTTTTTCCCCCTTCACCGTCCCAGGGGGCTGCGAGCTCGACCTGGCCTGCTTTTTCCGGCTAATTAATGAGATGGGCGGCATGCAGCAAGTGACTGACCTCAAAAAATGGAACAAACTAGCAGACATGCTGCGCATCCCCAGAACTGCCCAGGACCGGCTGGCCAAACTACAGGAGGCCTACTGCCAGTACCTGCTCTCCTACGACTCCCTGTCCCCCGAGGAGCACCGGCGGCTGGAGAAGGAGGTGCTGATGGAGAAGGAGATCCTGGAGAAGCGCAAGGGGCCACTGGAAGGCCACACAGAGAACGACCACCACAAGTTCCACCCCCTGCCCCGCTTCGAGCCCAAGAATGGGCTCATCCATGGCGTGGCCCCCAGGAACGGCTTCCGCAGCAAGCTCAAAGAGGTGGGTCAGGCCCAGTTGAAGACCGGCCGGCGGCGACTCTTCGCTCAGGAAAAAGAAGTGGTCAAGGAGGAGGAGGAGGACAAAGGCGTCCTCAATGACTTCCACAAGTGCATATATAAGGTAGGGGCCTGTGTAGAGCAGCCAGCGCTGGCGGCAGGAGTGCAGGTGGCACGAGGAAACAGGGCGTGCTGTGTGCTGGACAGTGCACCCTCTGACTCCCTGGGGTGATGAGGGAGGGAGCGGGCCACTGTGCTGGATGAGGGCGTGGTTTTTTTGTTGTTTTTGTTTCTAAGACAGTCTTGCTCTGTGGCTCAGGCTGGAGTGCAGTGGTGCAGTCTTGGCTCACTGCAACCTCTGCCTCCTGGGTTCAAACAATTCTGCCTCAGCCTCCCGAGTAGCTGGGACCGCAGGTGCATGCCACCACACCCGGCTAATTTTTTTGTGTGTTTTTAGTAGAGATGGGGTTGCACCATGTTGGCCAGGATGGTCTTGATCTCTTGATCTCATGATCCGCCTGCCTTGGCCTCCCAAAGTGCTGGGATTACAGGTGTGAGTCACCTCTCCCGGCCAAGGGCGCTCTCTTAGTCCACTTCATGCTGCCGAAATAGCACAGACTGGGCAATTCGTAATGAACGGAAATGTATGGGCTCATGGTTGTGGAGCCTGGGAAGTCTGATATCCAGGAACCTGGTGAGGGCCTTCTGGGTGCATTGATGGAATGTTGGTGCAAGGTCGGGCAGTGAGAGACCCAGTAGGGAGGGGACGTCCACTCCACGAAGACACCACGAGTCCATTCCTGCGTGCCCAGGGCCTCAGGGTTCCTTTTCGTTAGCTGGCTTGTGTGTGCATGTTGCATGCACATGCACATGTCCTCATCTGCCAGGGATAAGTACCGGGGCTGCATGCTTCGCTTCCCCTGCGTCCCCAGTTCTTTTTGCACCTGTCTCATCCTGGTGCATGACAGCTGCCCAGACACAGCTGACCTCACTGGCTGGACCCTCAGTGGACTCTGCACGCTTGTTTTCTCTGCGTCCTCATTTCCATCCGCTCAGCTTACTGCCAGCCCAGCAGTGCCAGGTTCTTTCTGTGGACGGTCATCCCTGATAAAGCCATTCCAGTGGATCTTGCCATTCACACTCTGGAGGGAAGAGTAGGGGAGAAACAAGCTAACTGAAATACGCGTGTTTCCCCCTCCGCCAGTTCTCACCGCAGCACAGTCATCCTGAGGAAACTTACCTCCCGGAAGCAAGGGAAGCAGAGTCGCTGGCTCTCCTCCTGGCGCCCCTCCCAGCTGGCCTGGCAGTGAGGCCAGACTGGGGGCTTCTCCGGCATGCGAGTGGGTTGCGGGGCTCCCGGGGCCCAGCTGGACAAGCCCAGCTATGACCTGCAAGTTGAGGTCTCTGCTGAATTGCCCGACACAGACTTGCCCTCTGTGGTCCTAGTTCTGGATTCACTGGGAGGGAAGTGTTCTCTGCTTCCAGCCCTGGTGAGCCTGGCCAGAGTGTGTGGGCATTGGCTGTTGTTCATCCCAGAACCCCGCCACACCCTCAGGTGCCCACGGCTGCCTGACTGCAGGCTCTGGCCTAACCTTGTAGTTGAGGCAGTGTGGGCTTCTGAGACCATCACACGTCTTGGAAACGGAGGGATAGCTGACGCCACCACCTGCATCGCCGCTCCATTTTACGTCCAGGCCCCGCAGACTGCCTCAGGCTGCATCTCATACACTTGACGCTTCTCTGGAAAGAGGTTCCCCAGTCTTTCTGTCCTGAGACCCTGAGAGGGTTTGGCCTTTTATCTGAGTCTCGTTTCCTGTTTCCAAGGCTGCCTGGTGGGGGCATGTGGGGGTTGCAGGATGCTGCCTGCCAAGACCCAGCTGCCTTGTATTTGACTGGTCGGTGTTCTTAAGAAAAGAGAAAGTGTGACCCAGATACTGTAAGCTCTGGGGAACTTTTATTTGGTGTTTCCTGAACGTTTTAATGAGAAGCCTTTGTCAAGTAAAGCCACTCACTGAATCCTGTGACTCTGGATAGCCAACTGGTGAGATGAGATACTGTCAACGTTTTCACTTTTTACTGAAGGAGGCCAATTGTATGAGTGTTTGCTCCGAATAAGAGGTTTGGGTTTTTAAAAACATACCCTGTCAAGGATATTTCTAGATTTCATCACGGAAACATAGTGGACCTCTGCCTGGTGGCCGTGGCGAAGCCCCGAGGCAGCCGTGTGCCCATGCGGTGGGGACCCTGAGCGTGCAGCTGTCTGCGGCCCTGGTGTCCTGGCTGCTGACTTTTGTGTGCTGGCGTCATCCTCACTTCCACTCATTGTACTCTGCACTGGTGCAAAATTCAGTCCCTCCTTGTAGTTACCTTTGTTTGTTACAAGAAACAGTGTCGGCAGTGGCTTGGAATTGCATGAAGTATGTTCCTGTAGTTAGCACCCCATCTAGTCCCTTTGGAGCTAGAAAGAAAGGCCCAAGGTAGCATTGCCATGCTGACTGTTGACTGTGGACCTGACTGCTGGAAGCGTCTGCTGCTCCCTCTTCTGGCCCTGTCACTTGTACAGGAACACTGCAGTGGCCAGTGCTGCGTAGGGAAGCCTTCCCTGACCACCCTTTCCCGTTCTCCATGACACCTGGCACCTCCTCCCATCCCGTGTTGTGTTGTCTTTGTGTCTGAGGCCTGTGTGTTCCCCAGACTGAACGGAAGCTGCACGAGGCCAGAGGTTTCATGTTTCATGTACTTCTCTGTGTCCAGCCCCTAGGGTTTGGCCTAGTACACGGTAGGTGCTCAGGAGCTATTTCTGGCCTCAAGTCGTAAATGTGCCCAGTCCAGAAAGAAATCATAGCAAGGGTCTTAGACGGCTTCCCTCTGAAAGATGAACCACATCTGGTATGGGAGGTGAAAGAAGGTGCTGACTCCCGATTCCCAGACTGACAGACTCAGCTATTTTATCATAGCAAGGAAATCATTTTGGATGTCATTGGGAACAGAGTGACAGAGGGACATTGAAGAAGAGGTGCCGGGGGGACAGCAGGTGGTTCTGTGGAAAGAAGGTGACCAGGTTGCAACTGCAGATGAAGGCTGCCGCCCTGGCAAGGACTCTCTGGGTGTAGACGTCACCCAGTTTCTGTCTCCCCAGCTTCTCTTCTGTGGGGTCCCCTGGTCACGAGTTCCATCAGGTCATACCCACTGATAGTTTCTTCACTGGCCTGCAGGTTTTGTCCTGCCCCTGCCGTGGGCTCAGCTGAGGAAGTCTGCCTCCAGTGCAAGCTGTTCTTTTAGCAGGGCCTTGGAGGTGCCTTCCACGCTTCCGCCGAGCATCTGCTCGGGACCTCTGGGGCGGCAGCCTCTGTTTTGGCAGAGCAATTTGGCCCTTACGTGGGTGATCCTTGGTGGATTCTTCCCTCTCCTGCTGGCACTTTGGGATCTTAGAGGATGGATTTTTGCCTTCTCTGCCTCTCATGAACTCAGGATACAAGGTGGCCCACAGCAGCGGCTCGTGACAGGCGTGGGAACTCCATTGCAGCAGTGCTGCGCTTTGTTTCCGAAGCTTTACTCTTGTTTTGTTTCGTTTCAGGGAAGGTCTGTTTCTCTAACAACTTTTTATCGAACAGCGAGGAATATCATGAGCATGTGCTTCAGCAAGGAGCCTGCACCAGCTGAAATTGAGGTGAGAGAAGTGGCCCCTAAAGCTGCCTTTGGTGAGCTGGGCTCCCCTTGGCCAGCCTGAGGCCATCCTGTCCTGCCCTGACCCCTGGAGCCCGGGGAACTGAAAGGACTCGGACGCCGCAGGGCTGAGTTCATCTTCTGTGTTGAGCGTGCACCAGGGCAGCCAAAAGTTTTAACTTCGGTTGATCTCAACTTGTTCAAAAGCCAAAAACACTCCAGTGAAGGTGGGGAGCTGCTGAGTGCGACAGGCCGGTTCTGGGCACCTCCCCTGCTGCCCTCACCTTCTCCTCCTGCTTGCTCCCCCAGCTGTTTCTCACCCCATCCTCTGTGTCTGTTGTGTAAGAGAATGTTTGGAATCCCTTGAAACCACAGTTGTGCTTTTTCTTCTCTTCTGTTTTGTATTTAATGGGATTGGCAGATTGCCCTTTTTGTGCTTCTGCCAGCTCTCTTCTTTGAGTTAGTATGAGGTTGGAAAGACAGTGAGTACTTCTGTGCCCAGACCAATTAGGGGGAGTTTTTGTGTGCGGCGCTGCAGGACAGAGACCGGATCTGTTTGTTTATCTCGCCTCGGCCAGTGCCCAGCTGAGTCCGTGCGAACTTCCAGCTGCTGGCGTCGGTGGGCTCTCGGCAGCGCTTGGTCGTGGAACGGGGAAGAAACCAAACCTGGATCACTGGTTTGGGGCAGCTGCCGGCTGGGGTACAGGAGGTGTTTGCTGACCACAGCCTCATCTTTTGGTGTGTGACAGGCTTTTGCAGCTTTTATGTTTTTTGTTTTGTTTTTTTTTAATTTAATGCCACCACTTTCAAATAAAATCCAGGGTCAGTTTGCCCCATATAGACATGCTGACCACTGGGGATTCAGTCATCCTGTTTTGCCCAGGGTTTGGAAGTGTGACCTTCAAACCTGCTCAAACCCTCCCTGGGTGGCATTTCATGCCCCTCCTCCCCAATAGCAGCTGTTGTTGCTTAGGATGCCCAGCCCTGGGGGTCAACCCTGCTTTCCTAGTGTGGAGACTTAGAGGTTTACCTTTAGCACTGTTCTCATCTCTCTTAGGTCTCTGGTTACGTGCAGGGGCTGCCTGCGCTGTGTATCCCGGGTACAGCCGCTGAATGCCACGCAGTGGCCTGACACCTGACCCCATGGCTGTGAGCCATGCTGCAGGCACCACTGCCTCACCCCCCACCAGCCACAATGGCAGCTGAACCCTGGTCCAGGACACATGTGGCTGTCGCAGCTGCTTCCAGAGCACGCATGGCGTTTGTGGTAGAGATGTCAGGCAGAGGAAACCTGGCTTTCTGGGCTGAGCATTGGAGCTGGGAAGGGGCTGGTGTTGCCAAACAGCACGTGTCCTGTGGACATCTACCCAGAGGTGCAGAAGTTTATTACTATAGTGATGTGCAAGGACGCTGAGCTCATTTTACAGCTGCTTATTTGGGAATTAATTCCCTTTGAAAGTCTGGATTTTGCTCTAGCAGTTGTGTAAATATTTAAACACAAAAGGGAGATTCGCTAGAATTTAAGCTTCAGGCCTGAACTGCCTAGCTTCTTGTGCTCTGTGTCTTCCCAAAAAAGCCAGGAGACAGCACGTAGAGTTGGCTACCAGCTGGGAGGAGTCCCGTCCTCCCCTCCCCACGTGTTTATGCACCCAGCAGAAGCTGGTTGCCCACAGTTTCAGCAAATGTGCGGCAGGGTTGGGCACTCGGAGTCTGTCAAGGGAATCCGTTGCTTAATGTGAAATTTATTCTGGTTCTGTGGAGATCCGACTCTATGAGGCTGGCCCCCTTTGTTGAAGTCACAGGGTTGTGGAACCGGTCTGGGCGTTGCTAGTACCACTTCCTTGAGCTAATGGGACCATGTGATGCAGGTGCTTCTGGGTTAGGCTTCTCCCCTAAATGTGGTTCCCGCTTTAGGAGGCTTGTGAGTTAAGGAAAGAGGACTGTGCTTCTGGAGTGATCACTGAGAATACAGCGGAAGGTGACTCTGCGCAGGGAGGCTTGCCTCAAAGGGGCCTGGGCTCTGCTGCTTGCCTGCCGTCAAAGCATGTTCTGCCCCAGTCTTTGCCCCCTTCTTTGTTTAGATGGGACACTTGAAAAGTCATGTCAGAAGCTTTTGATCATTGGCAGTTACTGCGCTTAGCGTAACGTTCTCCAGGTTCATCCGTGTTGTAGCACTTGTCCGAACTTAACATCCTTTTGCGGGTTGAGTAATAGGCCGTGGGATGGATGGATAAGGGTTCTGTCCTGTCACTGCTTTCTGCATTCGCGTCCTGCTGGAGACACTCTGGAAAGACAGCTTTGGTTCTGAGGGGCATGTGCACCAGGTATTCTTGTCCGGTTTTGTTGGGTTGAACCATGCTCTGGCTGTGGGACCTTAGGGGAGCTGACCAGCCCTTTCCTGTTACTTGCAGCAAGAGTACTGGCGGCTGGTGGAAGAGAAGGACTGCCATGTGGCTGTGCACTGTGGCAAGGTGGACACCAACACTCATGGCAGCGGATTCCCAGTGGGAAAATCAGAGCCCTTTTCAAGGTAACGTGGGACTCTCTCGTCCGTGTTCCTGGGGATGTCACAGCATCCTTCCCCCACCAGTTTGTAACGTCCCTTGTTTTCCCCTCTGCAGGCACGGATGGAACCTCACCGTCCTCCCCAATAACACAGGGTCCATCCTGCGTCACCTCGGTGCTGTGCCTGGTAAGCCTGGCTGTGGTCACCTGTCTGCCTGAGGTAGCTGTGACCACAAGTCCTACTTGCTGAGAACCAGAGCTGGGAAATCCCTCCTAGGCACTTCCTGGGAGGGGTGGGGTCTTTACGTATACAGCACATACATTGAAAAATTGATTTTTTTTTTTTGGAGACAGCGTCTCCGTCGCCAGGCTAGAATGCAGTGGCGCAATCTCAGCTCACTGCATGCTCCAACCTCTGCCTCCTGTGTTCAAGTGATTCTCCTGCCTCAGTCTCCCAAGTTGCTGGGACTATAGGCACATGCCACCATGCCCAGCTGATTTTTGTATTTTTAGTAGAGAGAGGGTTTCACCATGTTGGTCAGGATGGCCTCCATCTCCTGACCTCGTGATTGGGAGGCCCCAGCCTCCCAATGTGCTCTGATTGCAGGTGGGGACTACTGCGCCCAGCCAGAAAATTGATTTTTAGAAAAGGGGTAACATAATGGCTGTGAAGTCAGTAGAAAAGGTGGAAAGGTGAACAATGTGGCAGAGTCTGGAGCTGGGAGAAGCTTAGTGGCCAGCTTTGAACCTTGAAATTGCTGCTTTTAAAGCAGAAGTCACAATTCCTTAAGGCTCCCACAGGCTGAAATCATCAATTCTCCAGATGGTCAGTGGGCTCGTAAGGGATGGATGCTTCACCAGCTTTAGGGAAAGCCAAGGGGTTGTGGAGGTTGTGGTCACTGTGACTGTGAAGGCCATGGCCTTGGGGAAGGTGGCTGGGAGCCTGTCCAGGTCCTGGAACCTGACTCATTTCTGAGCTGAGCCGAGGAGCGCTGTGCCTTACTCACCCTGTTCAGAAGCCTCGCCAGACAAAGGGGCTTTCTTGCTTTCTGCCCTGAGGTCCTCACCCTGGAGGCTCGGGGGCCACTAGCCCATAGGGCGGCCTCCCTCACGAGGCCGGTATGCTGTTGCTGTGGTACTGAAATGAGGTTCATATCCTTGCACTTCTGTATCGCAAGCGGGAAAGAGCAGGTACCTTCTGCTCACTGCCTTTTGTCTGGTTTTGAGGCCCATTTCCTTTCCTCCTTGCTTTAGCAGAAGAAAGAGATTTTTACTTCCTGCTATTAAAAATGCCCCTTTGACTTTTTGCTTTAGGAGTGACTATTCCCTGGCTGAACATTGGCATGGTCTTTTCTACCTCATGCTGGTCTCGAGACCAAAACCACCTTCCGTACATTGACTACTTACACACTGGTGCTGACTGCATTTGGTGAGTGCACGGCTGGGTGGGAGTGGGGACAGCTGAAACTCATGTCACCACATTGAGTGGGGCCTGTGGGTCACCTCCTGTCTGGTGGTTCAAAGTGCTTGAGAACTTGCTTCTCTGTTTCAGGCCCATCCTGTGTTCCCTGCCATAGCCTTGGCCTGGGATCCCCTGCCTCTGTTGGAAGAGTTGGGGTGCTAGAGGGTACTCTCTGAGAGCAATTCTCTTCATAATGCTTCGTGGCCATTTCGGTTCCCTTTTCTGAATTACTGGCTTAGATCTATTTATTTATTTATTTTTTCTTAGGATTAGTCACTTTTTCTTGTTGCTTTCTAAGAGTTATTTTCACATTTGGGATAAGGACCAGTAGGAAGAGTGCCACACGGTTAACCAGTAGCAGTGACCATGTCACTCTCTGTTAACTGAATATAAGCCGTGCAGTTTCGTGATTGGTCGTTTTCAGCCTCTCTGTAAGCGCCAGCGTTTCCTACCTGTGGGAGGCTACGTGGGGAGCAGAGTGGACCCGGCGCCAGTGTTTCCTGCCTGTGGAGATGTGCACGCTGTGTATGTAGTCTGAGGAGGGTGTTGCCTGGAGAGGTGTTGTGGGTCCCATCTGTAATCCTGACTCTCACTGTATCCGTTCCTGCTCCAGGCTGGGCTCTCTGGCGTCTTTGTTTTTGGTGGCAGATGGGAAATCAGTACAAACAGTCAGGTGTCGTGCGGTCTGATAGTCCACCGGCATGCCGTTCATCCGTGCTGGCTGTGCTGATCGCCCTAATAGGGTGATTAAGCCTTCTTTATTAAAATAAACAAAGTCTTGGGACTCCTGTTCCCACTCCTTGGAGTCAGCGTCAGCTGCAGCCTCCTCTCTTTGGCTTTTCTGGTGAGTGGTACCCTTGCCGTGAGGGAGAGCTCCCTTCCCATGTGGGTCTGTGTGCTGTGGACGGTGATCAGTGTCTCCTGCAGCTGGTCTTCAGTGTTGGGCCCCGGGATCCCTGCCTGCTTCTCTAGGAACAGGGACTGACCACAGCCTTGGGGCTGAACCAGGACAGGCCACCAGCCGGGAAGGGGACAGCCAGGACAATTCTGAGAAGTGCCCTTGCCCCCAGAAGAAGAGCGTGGCCATTCCTTGTGAAGGAATTTCGCCTGCTGTGGCATGGCCTGGGGTTCCTGCGGTCACCCCCAATTTGGTGACATGAGGCCCGAGTTTCTTTCTCTGAGGAAGCAGTGGGTGTGAAGTGGCCTGTATGGCTTTTCTTACGGCCTGAACATTGAGTCACAGATAGCGAAATGTGATATCCTGTGTGGGCTCTTTGGACTCACCCCTGGAATCTCATTGACGGGAGAGAAAGCAAAGGCACAGATGGGATCAGGGAACATGATGGTGTGTGGTTTCTCTTCAAACATGTGATTTTGGTTAGAAACCCTGTATTTAAATTACGAATCAGTAACAGAATATGTTTGCATTGAGGATAACATGAGCATTAAAAAAAATACTTGAATGTGCCTGTCGCCTTCACTGAGCAACTGAAACCAGGATTTGGCCTCAGAGCGAAACGCACATCACAGACACCTATGGGTTGCAGGGTGGTGGGCAGCCAGCCAGGCCTGTGCAGAGGCGGGCACCGGAGCTGGGAGGTGGGGGCTGTTGGGAGGGGCTGGTGGCAGCGCCCGAAGCTGCTGGCCCATGTCTTTGTGTTTAATGGTAGTTGATGGCTTCACTGGCTTCGCATCCTGAAGACCTGCCAGGCTCCTCTCCACACAGATGTCCTCTTTCCCAGCCCGAGATGCCCAAGGGCAGGCGGCCAGCCCTGTACCCAGCACTGCAGGGGCCTCCCCTTGTGTCCCCCTCATTCACACTGTCCACCTGGTACCAGGGGCTTCACGTGCTGTGAGTGGAAGTGTGGCACTGGTGGGCTTCTTGGGACACAGAGGACCTGGGCAAAACCTCCTCCCCTCCCCGGGATTGCCGTGACGAGGCCGTGTAGGTTACTCACTGCCTGCACCTCCCACCTTTTCTCACACTCAAGCCCCCTTGCCAGCCTCACGGTTGTACCCTGGAGGGGCTGTGGGCCACTACTTTCCCAGGCCACCCTTTGACGCAGGCCTGTGTGGCCTCGATTCTCCTGCATGTTTTGCTGTATGTGACTGATGCCAAATGGGCTGGGGGCCGCTGGGTATTTTCCGATCCTCACTTCTCCACAGCATCCGCCAGGGAGTTGGCCTTGAGGTAGCGCCTGTGCAGGAGCCTGGCTGCTTCCCAGCTCAGTGCGTTTGTAAAGGGCTGTGTTTACTGCTGCTGGCTAGAGGGCCGAGAGAGCCACGTGTTCTTTGTGAGGACAGCATCAGGTCCTGCTCCGGTGACGGCCTCTGTTACCGAAGGAGGGCACAGAGCTGGAGCCTCAGAAGAGGCTCGAGGCTGCAGTGTGTCTGGTTCTGATTTATGGGGTTTGTGAACATGTTTCTGGTTTGAAGGCTTTTTGGCTCACCGTGTGGGTCACATCTACATAAAAGATGAGCGTCTTGCGTCGCGGGTGTGCTGCGGTTTGGCTGCGTGCAGGGTGGAAGTGGCTCTGCTGCTGTGGGGCATGGGAGCCAGCGGTGACCAGGCACCCCGCCAGGCCAGCCTGCCATCCCTGCCGGCGTGGAGCAGAGCCTCTGCCGTGTGTGCTTGGGTCCCTGAGGGAGACGGGGGTGGCCCAGCACGTGCAGGAGCCCCTTGTCAAGTCTGCTTTTCTCTTGTGCCTCTCAATGACCCAGGTATTGCATTCCTGCTGAGGAGGAGAACAAGCTGGAGGACGTGGTCCACACCCTGCTGCAAGCCAATGGCACCCCAGGGCTGCAGATGCTGGAAAGCAACGTCATGGTGCGTCCCCTCGGCTGCTGCCGCCAGCAGGAGCTGCAGGTCCTCCTGGGCACTAGAATGTGTTTTCCCGTGAAACTGCCTTTCAGAGGCAACAAGGACACAGCAAAACAAAACCCCCAAAGGGCGCAGGTGGAAAGGTCCACTCACACAAAAGCTAGACTGAGCTGCTGTTGGATTGCACAGGGCACCGGGGTTTGGCATGGCCTTTGTATCTGGTTTGTTTGTGTTGGGGACTGATGTGGGCCCTGGGTTTTCTTGTCCCTGCCACTCCCAGCTCAGGGCCCCTGAGAGGAGTGAGCACAAAGGCTTTGTACCCTATTTCCAGGAAATCACAGGGCTGGTGAGTTCCCAGGAGGTGTTGGTTTGAGCTGTGTTCTGACAACTTCTCTGGCCTCAGCTGACCCCAGTCCCACCTGTCCATCTTAGAGGACAGACAGACAGGTGGACTCCTTTCTCAGCCCAGCCTGTGGTCCTGTGGCCTCTTTGGCTCTGGAACTGAGCCCAGCAGCCTCTTGGTTGTGTAAATGTGTCCTGTTTCTAGCCCCTGGCATTGCCAGGTGGGGACGTGGGGCCTGTGTGTGACCATCGTGTCCTTCGCTCTGCATGAACCTCTATCACTCTTGAGCCAGTGTGATTTAGAGTTCCTCCTTGTGTTAGGAATGACATGTTTTTATTTTCCACATAAAACAATCCTATCTCCTTAAGAGCAGGCCTCTTAAGGTGCTCATGCATTGCCTGCAGACCGCAGGTGCCCCTGCACACAGGGAGGGGTGTGCTTCAGCCTGGCCCTGTCTCCCCAGATCTCCCCAGAGGTGCTGTGCAAAGAGGGGATCAAGGTGCACAGGACGGTGCAGCAGAGTGGCCAGTTTGTCGTTTGCTTCCCGGGATCCTTTGTGTCCAAAGTGTGCTGTGGCTACAGTGTGTCTGAAACCGTGCACTTTGCTACCACCCAGTGGACAAGTATGGGCTTTGAGACCGCGAAGGTAAGCAGAGCTGACCTCTCCCCCCCCACACTGCCCCTGCATCCGTGTGAGTGCCGTGCAGGGGCGGGAACACGGAAGCATCTGCGCACACGTGTGTCTGTTTGTAGATAGTTCCTTTAGGAATATGTCTTTGAAATTCTTAAGAGGTGGATGAAGGGATTTCTAGGAATCAAAAGTTCGGGATTTGTTTGTATCACAGTTTTGATTAGACCGTTACTGACAGACCCCCTACAGTACTGGAAAACTACTGAAGATGCTGAAGGCAATTGCTTAGAATAAATGGACAGAGAGCCTCCACCCATCGTGAAGTAGGGGCAGCTGCCCGTGGTTGGCGGGGAAGTGCTGTGACTTTTCCTAGTACATGGTGCTTTTCTCCCGGGGAGGCAAAATTTGGAAGAGTTTTTAATCCAACTGCAAAGAGTTAGAAATTTAGACAGCCTGTCTGCTCCCTGCAGCACCAAGAAAAACCTTGACAGCTCCCTGGTAATGAAAATCCACCCTAAAGGGATGTGACTCCTCTTTTAGGAAATGAAGCGTCGCCATATAGCTAAGCCATTCTCCATGGAGAAGTTACTCTACCAGATTGCACAAGCAGAAGCAAAAAAAGAAAACGGCCCCACTCTCAGCACCATCTCAGCCCTTCTGGATGAACTCAGGTAACAGACTCAGGGTTCTGGGAGACCTCCAGGGCCCATGCCAGAGAGCTGGACATGGCTGCCCTTTTCGGGGCTTGGCAGGGTGGAGGCCCGGGGTGGGCAGACAGTGCTCCCTGCCTGCAGCCGCAGAGACTCTAGGAACTGCTGGCCCATGACATGCTCTTCCAGATGGGCAAAGGCTTTAAAAAAAATGTTTTTTTGAAAGTAATTTCCCCTTGATGCTCAGAGTCAGCACCTCCAGCGCCAAGAGGTTCCTCCCCTTTGTGGGTATGACTTCCAGGTTGGCTCCTGAGCCCTTGCACGTGGGCGCTGGCAGTCCTTGCTGACCCACTGTGTCAGAGCCTGGTTCCACACCAGTGAGGGGAGGGCATGGGTAGCTGCCTCCAGCCTCCATTTTCTTGTCAACCCTCTTGTGTTTTCCGTGTGTGTGCGCATGTGTGTGGCCTCCAGGCAGCAGCAGCTGACCCCAGCGTGTAGCTGCCGAGCAATCCTGCCTCCACAGCCCTCCCCTGACACGCACCCGTGCGACTGCAGGAGCCCTCCCCAAGGGTGAAGCGGGTCAGGGCAGAACGTCTGCTGTGTGGCCCCCTTCTCCTCTCCCCTATGCAGTTCTCGCTGTCTCTCCCATCCTGGAGCCAGGCTCAGGGTTGTGCTGTTAGCACGTGAATTTCAAACCTTCGGTGATGATCCCAGCGAATAGTTTGTTGACTCTGTCCTTGGCTTGGGATACAGGGAGAGGCCCTTGCTAGGTGGCCATGGTTGCGCAGGCATTGTGACGTGTTTGTCCCCACGTTACTATGTCCAGCTGCAGAGCAGCCTCATCAGCCAGGGCCGTCCCTGACCTTTAGACTAAGGCAGCCAGGACGCAGGCTGGACTTTGCCCCCCAGCAGGGCTCACTCCCTGACAGGAGGGTGTGTATGGAGGGAGGCTGGTGTGTGGTGCACGTGTCCCCTCTGCTGGCTGTCGCTGAAGGTGCGGGCCGTCCCTGTGTCTGGCAGGGATACAGAGCTGCGGCAGCGCAGGCAGCTGTTTGAGGCTGGCCTCCACTCCTCCGCGCGCTACGGCAGCCACGACGGCAGCAGCACGGTGGCGGACGGGAAGAAAAAGCCTCGAAAGTGGCTGCAGTTGGAGACGTCGGAGAGGAGGTGTCAGATCTGCCAGCACCTGTGCTACCTGTCCATGGTGAGCCGCCGGGGTTGCCCCCGAAGAGGGAGGGCCCCCTCCACCAGGATACCTGCTGTGCCCCCATCTCTGCATCTCTGCCATGGGACCTTGGCAGGGCTTCTGGCCTCCAGAGGCGGCTGCCTCACCTGTAGTGGCCAAGCCACACAGAGGCTGTCCCCTGCTCTGCCCACGTGTGGCCCTCCCCTTTGCCCTGCATTGCCTCCTTCCTCCCTGGGAAGCAGGTGGCCTCCCCACCATCCTGCTTTGTCACTCCAGTCCCCATGCTCTCTGCTCATTTCCATCCTTTGGGCTGTGAGGAGAGGGTTTCCCACAGTGCTGGGTGGCATCTCCCACCCCTGCCCTGTGGCCTGGCCCTGCTGGACCTGGGCCCATGGCCTCTGCCCTTTGGCTCTGTTCTAAGCTTCCTGGTTCTGGTCAGCTACGTCATCTGCCACAGCCCCTGAGGACTTTGGAATCTGTCCTTGGTGAAAGCTGATGCTCCCTCCATCCCATCTGGGATAGAGATGCTTTTCTGGCACAGCCACTCCAGGCTACAGCAGGCTGTGTTCCTCTCGCCTTCTTAGCTGTGTCCTGCTGCCTGCTGTGTGCCCACCTGCCTGCCCCAGCTTTGGGCTTCATAACACACACCCTGCCTCCTCCCCCTGCTCACCCCTGTTCCAGGCCAGAGGTGGGCTCAGAAAAGCCCTTATGTGGCAACTGGACTGCCATGGCCCTTGCCATGTTTCTTCCAGTCTGTACCTGACCTCTCACCAGGCAGCTGCCCTGACACACTCTGGGTAGGGATGCCCAGCTGGCACCACAGATGGCTACATGCAGCTATGCTGCACACCTTAGCCTGCGATACGCAGCATGCCTGATGGGCCTGACCATCCTCCCAGCCTTTTCCCTTTCCACCAGCACCTCTGCTTCTCCAGTGCAGAAGCCAACTA
This sequence comes from Callithrix jacchus, assembly GCF_049354715.1. Classification (NCBI taxonomy): domain Eukaryota; kingdom Metazoa; phylum Chordata; class Mammalia; order Primates; family Cebidae; genus Callithrix; species Callithrix jacchus. Next base: position 15,214,460 of record NC_133505.1, on the reverse strand, counting down.
GGAGGTGCCCACCCCATATGCTGCGTGGTGCTGGCATCCCACAGGTGCCCCTCAGCTGCACACTTCCGAGGTCAGTGCTTCCTTGTCTCTGCCTGTCCATGGTGGGCCAGGACTGAAACCTGGGTTCAGTCTCCCTGGCCTCCCACTGTGACTGTCTGCCACCTCACCTGGAGTCCCAGCCCGCCCTGTGGAGGAGAGCGCACAGCCTCTCCCAGATGAGTCAGAGGGGCTTTGTAACATTCGAAAGATCTAAGTCAGGCACAGTGGCTCATGCCTGCAACTTCAGCACTTTGGGAGGCTGAGAAGGGTGGATCACGAGGTCGGGAGTTTGAAACCAGCCTGGCCAACATGGTGAAACTTTGTCTCTACTAAAAATACAAAAATTAGCCAGGCTTGGTGGCGTGCTCATGTAGACCCAGCTAGCTACTTGAGAGGCTGAGGCAAGAGAATTTTTTTTTTTTTTTTTGAGATGGAGTTTCGCTCTTGTTACCCAGGCTGGAGTGCAATGGCGCGATCACCGCTCACTGTAACCTCTGCCTCCTGGGTTCAGGCAATTCTCCTGCCTCAGCCTCCTGAGTAGCTGGGATTACAGGCAGGTGCTAGCATGCCCAGCTAATTTTTTGTATTTTTAGTAGAGACGGGGTTTCACCATGTTGACCAGGATGGTCTCGATCTCTTGACCTCGTGATCCACCTGCCTCAGCCTCCCAAAGTGCTGGGATTACAGGCTTGAGCCATGGCGCCCGGCTGAGGCAAGAGAATTGATTGAACACAGGAGGCTGAGGTTGTAGTGAGCTGAGATCACGCCACTGCACTCCAGCCTGGATGATAGAGCAAGACTCCATCTCAAAAAAAAAAAAAAAATCGGAAAACTCTTGGTCCATCTTCCATGTCCTCCTTATTTAAGGACACAAAAGACATTGTATCAGCTAGGCCCACCTCATGGCCTCAGTTGAGCTGATTTACCTCGTTAGAACTTTACCCTCAACTCCAGCCACAGCTGAGATCCTGGAGGTTCAACCTATGCATTTGATGGGGGACAAATGTAGTCTGTGACCACCTGCATCCCATCCTGTAGATTTCCTTCTATCCATTTTTTCCATTAGAGTTCTCAAAATGTATTACATAGAGCCATTCTGTTCTTAAGTGAGCAATTCCAGGCATTTTCCCAAATCTTCCAATGTTTTATAAACATCACTGATAAAAGTTGCATAGCTTGGTGTCTCTCTCTCTCTTTTTTTTTTTTTTTTTTTTTGGAGACAGTCTCGCTCTGTTGCCCAGGCTGGAGTGTAGCCTGTGAACACGTCTCACTGCTGTCGCTCTGTTGCCCAGGCTGGAGTGCAGTGTGTGAACCCGTCTCACTGTTGCTCTGTTGCTCAGTTTGGAGTGCAGAGCGAGAACCCGTCTCACTGTAGCCTCAACCTCTTGGGCTTAGGTCATCTTCCCACCTCAGCCTCCTGAGGAGCTGGAACAGTAGGTGTGTCACCACGCCCAGCTTTCTTTATTTTTGGTAGAGATGGGTTTTCGCTATGTTACCTAGGCTGGTGTGGACTCCTGGGCTCATGTGGGCCGCCTACTTCAGCCTCCCAGTGCCCCGGGGTTACAGGCGTGAGCCGCCACACGCAGCTGTCTGTCCCCTTCCTGAAACATTCTACCCCTTATCCATGCATATGGGGGTTGTATGGCAGTCACACCTGTGGGTGAAGCTGGTTTGTCCATGTGAGCTGGCACTAGGTGGCCTCCTCATGTTCATGTCTTTCAGAAACTTAGAGATGTCACCTGGCGTTTCCTGTCAGCCTGAACGTTATATTAAAGAGAATATGTTGTGAGGCCGGGCATGGTAGGTCAGTCCCAGTGCTTTGGGAGGCAGAGGTTGGCAGATCACTTGAGACCAGGAATGCAAGACCAGCCCGGTTGACACAGTGAGACTCTGTCTCTACAAAAAAAGACAAAAAATCAACTGGGTGTGGTTGCGGGAGGATCACTTGAGCCCCGAAGTCCAAGGCTGCAGTGAGCCATGATCACACCGCTGCACGCCAGCCTGGGTGACGCAGTGGCAACCTCTTTAATTAATGGCAACAACAAAAAATTCGAAATCCATAGGTGAAAATTGGGGTTTTACTTAGGTTTATAATATGTGTTGCTCGGATTACAATACATTTGTGCATTTCAGTTTGGTGTGTTTCCTGTCCTGGGCCCCAAGTGTCTTTCCAGGGTCTTGTTTCTGTCAGTAGGTGTCATATGAGTCCCAAGGAACTTGTTCTCTGTTCCTTGCTTAGAAACGCTGCAGAGGAAAACCTAGATCCTTCCCCTCAAGCTTTCTGAGCAAGGCCGAGGACCCGCTTGCACCTTGAGTATTAGAGTTTTTCCTTATTTTCAATCTCTGATTAGAATAGGACTGGGAGTCAACGTGAGGTATGGGACCTTCCCACAGAAACTTGGCAACTGTTTCCCTTCAGCTGGCCCCTCAGCCCTAGACAGGGCCCCAGTGAGGGTCTCTGTCCCAGCACTCCCTGTGGTGTCGGGCAGCAGGACACACACACTGGCTGGACAGCTGTGGGCTTTGTGGGCAGCCCACCCAGGGAGGCCGGGGCCGGTGGGTGAGTTCGTTCCAGCCGCAGAGATTGGGAATCCAGGATGTTGAGAGTTTCGGGGGCTTTGCGTGGTGGTGTTGATTGTCCTTAGCTCTGCTGACTATGAGCTCTGTGGACTCATGGACACCATGAGACCAGTTTTGCTGCTGGAAAGTCCAGGGTACGTTCCCCGCATGGCTGCCCACGTTGAGTCCTTCACGTTCCACGTCCATGCCAGCACTAGGGTAGTGTCCAACACAGACTCTCAGGAGCCCTCAGACCTTAAGAGACTAGAAATACACACCACTGTCTTCATGGGCCTTTACCAGCCTGGTGCTGACCGGACCTCTCCCAGGAAACTCCAGGGGACTTGAGGACCACCCCGGAGGTCTGACTGGGAGGTGGTCAGTGGCTCAGCTTCCTAGTTGAAGATCATGCTCTGAGTGGTTGGTCAGTTTTGGTTTTAGTCCATTTCCAGTGTGGTGGGTGCCGGGGCTGCTCTGGCCAGGGCGGTGACTGGGGGGGCTGCCTGGCCGGGTGTGCTCCAGCCTTACCCTGGAGTGCTGTGGAACTTCCTCATGACCTGGTGTGCTGCTCTTCCTCACAGGTGGTACAAGAGAACGAAAATGTCGTGTTCTGTCTGGAGTGTGCTCTGCGCCACGTGGAGAAGCAGAAGTCCTGCCGCGGGCTGAAGCTCATGTACCGCTACGACGAGGTCAGTCCCTGCTCTCGGGGGTGGGAGTTGGGGGCAGCCTGCATGGCAGTTCTGTGTCTGGTAGATAACCAGGGCTCTTCAGGTCGAAAACCCATGCAGGCCCCACGGTAGGATCCCGACGGGAGCAGGGTTCCCATACAGCCCGTAGCACTGTGCATTTGGACTTCAGAGATAGGCTCTAAGCAGGGCTGAGGCTCTTCCTGCAGCAGCCCCCTGACTTTCCCATGGACCCCACCACTAGAGCCAGACCCTTTTTCGTGGTCACCTGTCCCAGGCACGGTGGAACAGTCGGCAGTGGAATCTCCACCTGCCACCAGCAGCCCTTCCAGGCTGGGACAGCTGGAAGTGTCTAGGATGATGGGGCAGTTTGGACCCCATGATGTGAAATCCCAGTGTCTTCCTGTGGGCCCTGCCATCTTCTGGAGAGAGAGGTCATAATGATGCACAGACTGTGCAGCTGGGGCCCCCCTGAGCGGCAGAAGTCCTGGCAGCAGCGCCTCTTGCCTGCTCTGCCCAGTTGCCCATGTGTGCTTCCCATGGACTCTGATGAGGCTGGTTATGAAGAAGGTCACCACCTTGTGGTCTTGGCACATTTGAGGCTACTGAGTGGGGCAGGTGCTGCTGGTATGACTGTGCAGGGCCTGGTGTGTCTGGAGGCCCATGTGGTGGGTCTCACTGGATAAGCCTTTAGCTAAACAATTGGAGAGCTGGAAGAAGCTCTTTGCATCTGCTTTTTTTTTAAGGGCATGCACGCTGGGGGAAGGCGATAAGCACCTTGCCGTCCTTCCTTCACCTCAACAGCAAATGTCCAGGCAGTCTTTGCGACGGCTGAGTGGGAGCATGGCTCTGGCACCTTGCGGGATGTAGACACGGGGAGGCTTCCTCTGGCTGCCTGGAAAGGGTTGTGCTTTTCACTGGCAGCCTGTTTCTGTAGCCAGATGTCTGACGTGACCAGAATCCTGGGAACAGAATGGCATGCAGGGGCTGTCTGAGACTCAATGGTTGGTTTTGATAAATTAGGAGGAGCAAAGGCATTTAGAAGCTGCGGACTTGCAGTGGCTGGCATAGCTCAATGAGTGAGTCTGTGCCTGTGTTGGCTGTGGAGTTGAGCTGTGCCTTTTTTTTTTTTTTTTGAGACAGTCTTGCTTTTTTGCCCAGGCTGGAGTTCAGTGGTATAATCTCAGCTCACTGCAACCTCCATCTCCCAGGTTAAAGCAATTCTCCTGCTTCAGCCTCCCAAGTATCTGGGATTACAGGCACCCACCACTATATACCCAGCTAATTTTGGAATTTTTAGTAGAGATGGGGTTTCACCATGTTGGTCAGGCTGCTATCAAACTCCTGATCTTGTGATCCATGCACCTCAGCTTCCCAAAGTGCCAGGATTATAGGCGTGAGCCACCGTGCCCGGCTCATTACTTGGGAGAGACCATTGCAAAATCTTGTTCTTACCCTCCTAGTGTACCCAGCACACAAATCGCCCAGGTCCATGCCTACTGACTTGCGATAGTCTGCTTTAAACACCCCACTTTGTGTGGTTGTGAACCTAGATTGCAAATCCCTGAGCTCATGGCTTGGGTTCTCATGGACCATGAGGCTGCCTGTGGAGTTTGGAGCCATTTGTGCCCCCGGCCCTTGCAGGCTAGCTGAGCAGGGAGGGTCCAGTGAGTGGGGTGTTGGGCGGCCGCTGCCAGGCCTGCTGTGAGGGCACTGGTCTGAGGCAGGTGCTGTCCATCTAGCGAGCTGCACACAGAAGGGGGAATGCTGCCCTCTTGTAACTGCACACCCCAGCTCCTCCTCATGGTCAGGTAGCTGTAGCCCTCTAAGTGGGTTTTAAGGCAGCTCATCCACTTATCCGTTAACAGTGTTTATCATCAGTCCCTCAAGCGGTCAGGGTCACAGCTATTGTGTTATTACAGATATGTGGCCCACCTCTTCCGAGGACACCTTTAACTTCTTTGTGATGGGAGCCAGCTGTCACTGTTTTCCACCCTCATCTCCGGGGCTTTCCAGAGGGCTGGGGATCACACCCTCAGAAGTTCCCTTCCATGGCTGGCTTCCTCCCTGCTGGGCTTAGTGTGGTTCCCAGACACCCCTGGCCCAGAGAGATGCTCGTGAGATGCACGTTTGCTACTCCTCCCCTTGTTCTTTTCAAAAAATGGGATGATAGGATGTACTGTGTGAAAGTTACACAGTTTTGGTGCCGACAGATAACCGATTCTCTCGGGTGAATTGCAGGGATGCCGTTTTTGTTTGCTGCAGATAACAGAAGAGGAAGTAGTAGAAATATGTATAGGTGACAAGTGTTTGCATTTATTTGCATGAGCAGGTTAAGTGGCTGGTAGCTAAAGTGAGTCAAGCAGCTTGGTTATTTGTGTCACCATCCAGGACGCAACAAACCCCCGGGGGTCTCTTTGCTGAGTGCTCCCCTGCCAGCCTTGCCCTTATGAGCTGGTTAACCCACCTCGGAAACCATAGTGGACACCAGGGTGGTGGTGGCGAGGATGAAAGGGCCGTGCATGCAATGTGGCATCCGGCGGAGCTGAGAAAGGGAGATGTGCTGCCTCTTGAGCCTCTTCGGGGCATTTTAAAAGCTGTTAGTTGGTGTGGTGGAGGGGACCCCTGGCCACTGATCTCTGCCCTAGACCTGCCCCTGCGTGACTCTCAGGGACAGAGCTCTTGTTATTAATTCTGTGTCTTCCTCTCACCCCCAAACAGGAACAGATTATCAGTCTGGTCAATCAGATCTGCGGCAAAGTGTCTGGTAAAAACGGCAGCATTGAGAACTGTCTCAGTAAACCCACACCAAAAAGAGGCCCCCGAAAGAGAGCCACGGTGGACGTGCCCCCCTCCCGGCTGTCAGCCTCCGGTTCATCCAAAAGTGCTTCGAGCTCATCATGAAGATGCCAACGCCCGTGGTTGATTTATATATATTTTTTTGTAATTATTATATTCTAGTTTGGAGTACTTGCTGTAGGATTCAAGCTGTCTTTGCACTAGCTCTAAAGAAGATTTTCTTCTGGTTTTAGAGAACTAATTTTGTTTTAGCATTAAACTGTTGAACTTTTTTTTGTACTTAGAAAACCTAGATACTGCAGTCAGATTTTGGAAACTGCCGTATAGTCACTGTTTTAAAAACCCTTGAGGGGCTGTATTAATTTGTATTGCCCCTGGCTGACAAAAGCCTTTTTTGTTTCTTTTTTTTTTTTTTGTAACTGTTGGGGGAAAAAAGGCTTTTTAACCCATTTTTGAAGAGGGTGAAGTTTGGAGAACAAATTTAAAAACCATCAGTCATGTGAGCAGATTTTTTAGAAGGGATAGGAGACACGCACGCGCGCGTGTACACACACACACACACACACAAAACTTGAAAAGAAATGGCTTTGCTTTGGCTGTCGTTGTCTGCCGTGGCCAGATGAGCTTGTGAGCTGGGAAGCCAGGGCACCCCCGTTTTGTTTCTCTGGGCGGTTGTGGCAGCTGAAGGCAGACGTTGTTTCCTGACCACAGGCGGAACGAGGAGCCGGGAGCGAGTGGGCTCTCCACCAGCACATCACTATGCATCTGTTCAAGGAAGGAAGGAACGCCAGCAAGGAAGACGGAAGAGACTGCCTGCCTTGGAGGGGTCACGTGAGGGAGACCTGTGCCTGATTTCATTAGGAAATCCATTCTGTTATTTTTTGGTGCTGTTGGCTACTTTATCAAAAAACCCTTCAATAGCATCCTTAAGATATTAAAAAAAAAAAAAAAAAAAAAAAAAAAAAGTGATGGAAGCCGTAAGTGCTTCTTGGTCATCGACGTGCAATCTTCTAACATTCCATCACCATCTCACCGCTTCTTGTTTGACACCTTCACAAGTCAGCATTAATCTTGCTTTTTAAATTTTTCATTTATGATCACCCATAGAGAGCCACTAGGAGGCCTGCAGTTCTTTTTGAATGTGAAAATGCATTTGCGCTCATCTTGTCTATTTTTTCTCTTCATGTTGTAACAAAAAGGAAAAAAAAGAAAAAAAAAAAATCCCATCCCTTTTGTACATACGCCTGTAAATTGTTTTAAATACTTGAGCCTTTTTCTCGGTGGGGGGTGGGGAGGGGGAGAGAAGACAAGATGAAGAAAAGCCTTACATTTCAGTTTCTTCATCGGTTGGATTGGATGCTTACAGGGTTTTTCTTGTAACATTTATAAGTGCTGCTTACATCACTGAACAACAACAACAAAATAATGGAGTAGCTGTTGCCCTTCTCCAGTTGTGTGTACAGTATGTGTGGAATAAAAAAGGGAAACTTTTCACAAGCTGTTCTTTGTTTCATAATTGGATCCATCAATCCGTAGCTACCCATGTTGCACTGAGCTTGCCAGTGGTGACTGCCAGGAGCGTCCTCTGATCCACTTTGTTGGTTGTTGTTGCAGAAGACTGAACTGTTTTGGAATATTTAACAATTACAGAACCAGAGTCGTGTTTTCCAATGTGGTTGTCCGGTTTCTATGGCCTTGCTGTGTACTTTCCCTCTTTTTGACAGTAAACTTCTGCCTATGGCTTACAGTTTGACATTTAATTTATTAGCGCTGCTCTGCACCCTCCCTTGGGGGGAGACTTCATGTGGTTTATTGCGAGTTTTTTGTTTACTTTTCAGGTTTGTACTACAAGGTTTAATAATAAAATCAACGTTTTTTGGACATTTGTCTGTCTTGTGGAAGATGACTGAATGGAATGAGCTCTCTCTCTTCTCATCCATGGGCAGGGGTGCAGAGGATCTCTCATGCTGCAGTCCTGCCCCTCCAGCTCCCACCTGCTGGTGGCGGGGGGGGGGTCCCCTTTCAGCAGAACCTAATGGTTTCCATGTGGCCCAGCCCGCGGGGCCAGAGCTGGCCACAGGCTGCAGCCATTCCACCTCATCTCCCATTGAGCGTGGCACCCCTGCTGAGCTTCCATGATGAGATGACACTGGGCACATTGAGGGTGTTATGGCTCATCTCAATGGGGCATCTGTCCTCCCTCTCGTTGGGCTGGAGGAGTGATAGACGGAACATATCACCAGGGGACCAGTTTCTTTTCAGGAGAAAGCAGGTATGGAGGATTGCTTTGGGCTTCTGTTCTTTTGGGCCCTGGGGTGTGAAAGTAGGGTTTGGACAGGTTGGCTATCATACTGATCAAAGGAAAACCCCCTATGAAATGGCTGTTCCCTGCCTCACGCAGAAGTGAGCCCGGTGTAGCCTCCACAGCCTGGCCCAGGCCCTGCCCCCATGCTACCTCCTGGGGCAGCCCCCAGTGACCTGCCCCCTTACAGTGGCCTTAAGGAGGCCTGTATTTAGAAAAGTTTGTCTACAAACTAGCTCCATTTACCGTTTCATGTCCTCACCTTTATTGTTTGCCGTTCTTTCAGTTTCTCATGAATTACTGGCAATTATGTAAAAATCAATACCCTCTAGAAGCATCCTGGCTTTCCAGGTGGACTTGCGCACACAGACAAAACTGGATTCCATGTCCCAGTTTAAGAGTCACTCTCGTCACTACCATCTGGAGCAGCCTCTCTGTCGGTTTGTGATGTGGCCAGGGCAGTGTCCACCTGAACATCCTCCTCATCAGACTGAACGACAGGGGACTCCCCACCCTCACTGATGTCCTGGGCGGCCGTGTCGATGCAGGTGGAGGATGAGGAAGGCGGCCTGGCTTGCAATTCTGAGGGATTTGGAACCTGGAGGGTAATCTCATTCTGACAGGCACTGGAATCAGGCCCTGAAAACAACACGGGGAAGAACAAGCTGTCATAAAAACATTTGCGATTTAGAATTGCTGCCAGCAGTTGCGGAACGTGCCCATCAGGAAAGGGGTGGGTGGGTTAGGGACCCGGGGCCCGCAGAACTAGGGAACTGCCCTGGAAGGCGCCGCGCTGAGTGATGCAAGGCGGCTGCAGGGCGACCCTTCTGTCTCTCGATGAGTCAGCCACTGTGACAAAGGTCAAGACTGTAACTTGTGTCTTTAGGAGCAGTCCCGTAACCTTGATGATCTAGACTGATTTCTTTTTACCCTTTTCAGTAATTCAGAGACGCCACTGCTGAGCAAGTCAGAATTACTGACCTTTCAGCAGTTCTCCAGTTTTATGGAACTAAATAGGCTCTTCAAGGAATCAAATTCTATATGCAAATTCTCAATGTTTCCTTGTCTCCAGGTGAGGGCTCATTCTGGTTTCCAGTATTCTGGCCTTCTCAGGATGGCGTCAAATGCACCCAAGCCCCTTCTCTTCCCTGGGATGACACAGTTCTGACAGACTGCCAGAAGAATGGGGTGGGAAGTCTAGAGGAAGCGAGACTGTGGTAATGGTAGAACCTTCTAGAGATGGCTAAGGTGCTGCTGGGAGCTTTGCCTTGACCTGGCCAGAAGAACTAGTCAGAAATTTAAAACGCACCAAGCCCAGGTCCAGGTATGGCACCTGCATAAATATTTGCTACATGCATGTGAAAAAACTTTGAGAGGGCATGAAAGGAACTGAGTTTTAAAACACAAGCCAAGAGCTAGACACACCATGGCTTTGCCCAGAGCGGACGTGCCCCTAAATGCCTGCCGCACAAAGCCGGAGAGTTTCACGTGAGTCCACACCTCCCTGCAAACTCCGGTCCTTAGCCATAAGCAACAGCCTCAAATGGACTTCTGGGCGGTAAAGGAGGGAAAACAAGAAGCTCTCAGTTCACCAAAGTTACTAGAGTAGAGCAGGTCAAATCTTTGGGAAAATTCATGACGGAACCACCACTGTTGCAGCTGCCACACAGGAGCCAGGGAGCCAGGAGCTGGCTGTAAGCTTAGAGGTTGTGTGTAAGTGGCTGGCCAATGATTCTCATGTATCGATCAAGCCCTGGTCAGTTTATGCAAGTCTGTCAACTCCTACCTAAGGCGGGGGACAGCACAGTGTTATCTTCTCCACCAGAGTTCAGGAAGACGTCCAGGGCCTCCTGGTCGGATATGTCCATGAGGTCCATCTGCTCTAGCATGTCCACGTTCACTTCCATGGATGACATGCTGCCTATGGGCTCTGTGAATAGAGGAGCAGCATGAGAAAAGACACTTCGTCTTTCAAAGGGGAACTTCCATTGGCATTAGGCTAACTGCATTGCATTTTCTAAGCTTACTTCAAAATGGAATTTGAAGCAACGTATTAGTAGATGACACATGCCAGTCTGGTACTTTAAATGCCTCCTCAATCACCCTTGGCAACCATTATTACCTTTTACACTTTCCTTAATCTGTGCATCCCCAGCCTTTTGGAGTGCTACAGATGGACCAGTCTCTGCATTAAGCGACTCCTGGCTGTTTGGAGTAGGACATTTGGCCTGTCTCAAAGAGGCCAACATGCCTGCAGCAACAGTTAGCGACCGACCTCCCTGCCAGCCATGGCTCTGCTTCCTGCCTACAGGTCCCTGAACCTTCCAGGCAGGCACAGTCCTTTAATTGCAAGTGGACTTTCCACTGCCTTGGAACATTGCTCAGGCCCAACGGCAGAAGGGGTAAACATCTGTAAGCTGCATGAGCTCCCTGCAGTGGAAGCACAGACTAGAGAAAATACCCAGCTCGCCAACAGATGACCCCAAGAACCAGCTCACGCCTAGTCAGCCTCAGCCCAGGCACTGAACAACGGACCCCCATAGGTCTTACTCACCTATGTGAACTACCTCTGTGGTCCAGGAAACCACAAGCCACAGAAGTGACCCTAGCCGTGGGGATGCCTGGCAGAAACAAATGCAAATTGTTTCTGGAAGGACCCTCTCTTAACCTTTAATACAAAGTCAGTCCCAACCCAATCTGGCATTTGTAACACACGTGAAATTAGTCACTGAGCGAAGGGCAGCAGAAATACTTGAGATGGCTGTTCACACACTGCAGTCACAGAAAAAGTATAGTCAAAAAAGGTGTCAAAAGTAAGGACAGACAAAGAGACTGAGATCTGAAACCTGGGGCACAGTCACAGCCCAATAGAAAAATCATAAACTAGAAGGCATAAACTGAGTAAATCTGCCACAATGCAGCATAGAAAAAGAAAATCTGAGAGAGCCTAGCCTAAGAGGTGTGCGAGATGAGAAGTGCCGCATCTGGTCACGTTTCAATGTGAGAGAACTCAATTCAAAGAGGCTGATTATTTCCCCAAATCGATGAAAGACCTCAGGACCCAGATTTAAAAAGCAAAACATTCCAAGCAAGATCAAAGCAATCCTCACCTACCTCAATTGCTTTGAAGTTGAAGAACATCAAAGACCAAAGGCTCTCTAAAAGGCAGCCAGAGAGAGAGAGGGCAGGTTAAGGAAGAGAAGGAAATAATTAGGATGACAGGAACTTCTGAACAACAGTAATAAAAGCCAGAGACTGTGGAATAAGTTCAAAGAGGAGAGCGGAATGTCATCTCTAAAATGGAGTAACACTAGATATCATTTAAGATCCAGGAGAAGACAGAAGCACAGACCAAGAAGAAACACGTCATCATGAACCTGCTCTTGCTACAGGCACAGAGAAGGAAGGTCTGAGTGCAAGAAACCATGTTAAGCAAAGAGACCTGGACTGCAGCGGTAGGGCGAGAGAGGAGGGTGCCCAGAGCGCAGCAATGTGAGATCCCAGCTTCATCTGGGAGGAAGGTGAGTTTCATTATCTTCAGGCTCACAAAATGATTAAGGTTCAGCACTCAAATGAGAGGTAAGAGTAATTCCTAATGGTAATTGGGGGAGAAGTGTTAGATGGTCCCATGCTGGGCAGCAGCATCCCAGTCACCTGAGCCAGACTGCTCCGCCTCAGACTTGGCCAGGGGTTGACCTCAGCCACACAAGGACACCAGTTCACTGGCCTTGATCTTCACGGCTGACTGGTCAGGCTTGTTCTTTTTGGGAGAAGTCTTCTGAGGGTTTCCCTTGTGACCCATGCAGGTCTTTTGCCAAGGTGTGTCTTTTAGATTTTGGCTTTTGCTTAGACTTGTTTTGAAAGTTTCTGTCTGTGCCATCATGAAAAGGGCAGGAGTATAACTTAGGAGAGAAAAAGCTGGACTAAGAAGCATAGGAAAAGCTTTCAGGAAAATTCGATACCACCAAATAAGATAGTAATGGGTATGTCAGTGATCGCAGTAAATGTCACTGAGCCAAACTTGCCAGTTATGAGATGGTACAACTGAACTACAACGATAAAATGCCCCTACCTTCTGTCTATGGGAGACAGATATGGAGACACAGAAACATTAACATTTGTCTTAACAAATGGAAAGATATAATGAGCAAACAAAGCAGATTATAGCTCTATTAATATCAAAATAGATTTAACGGGAAACAAAAGTAATATTGGGATAAAGACTGGTACTTAATGACTTACAAATGCTTGAATTCACCAGGAAGAGAATCCCAAATTTCTATTTTTGGTTATATTTTTAAAGTAAAAAATGGCAGAATGACTGAATACATAACATCCATAGTCTTGGAGGCATATTACTACATCTATTTGATGACTGACAGTCCCAAAGTTAGTAAATTGAGATACCATTCTCCAATCACAGTGAAATTTAGTTAGAACTAGGAAGACTTCCACACACTATTTTTTAAAAAAACACTTATAAATAGTTCGCAAATCAAATATGAATGCTAATGACAAAATTTACCTAGAAATTACTAATATTAAAATTTGAAGAATTCAGCTAAAAGTGGACCCCTGCAAGAAATCCATAGCTTTGAATGCCTTACTAGAGAGGAACGCTGAAAATCAAGCCTGAATATTCAAGTTGGATTAGAAAAAAAACAAATGCCCAAAGAAAGCAAAACTGAAGAGAAGTCAATGAAACAGTACAAAGAACAAAAAAGCTAGTTCTTTAGGGGAAAAATGCTTTAAAATGGTTACTTCTAGGTAAGACTCATCGTAAACTGAGACAAAAGGAATAAAGGGCACATTAACAACAATCGTAAAGTGACCCTAACCAGAACAAAGCTATGAGGGAAGAGCGCGCAAATCTGACAACTAAAGATAATTCCAGGAAAAACTTTCCAAAATTAACAAGAAATAGTAAATCTCAATCATCAGAAAAAAGAATTGGTAGCTCTTCAAACAGAGAAGTCAGTCACTGGTCTAGTTCTACTGAACACTCAGGAATACGAGAGGCGCGTGCTTGCAGAAAACTGATACCACTAAAAGGCCCAGTCTGTCTCTATATAGCAACTTACTGCAATTCCGGTCAAACTGCAGAGTCTTCAAAAAACTTCAAACTGTGACATTTATTCCAAAGGACAAGATCCCAGAACAGTGATGATAACTATGAAGATGTGCAGGACAGGTTGGGAATGGCTCCAGCAGACTCACTAGGAAACATTTTCTCAGCCCCAGCCCTCCTGACACTGCACCAGATCGTTCTTGGTTGGAAGGTTGTTCTGGGGAGGTGGGATGTTTAACTGCATCCCTGGCTTCTGCCCACTAGATGCCAGCAGCACACCCTGACCCCAGGCACGACAAGCAAAATGGTCTCCAGATATTGCCAAATGTCCCCTCTGGGCAAAAGTGTCCCCAGCTGAGCAGCAGCACTTGATGGATAAGTATACAACAGTATGGTTTTGGCTCGGGGTTAGATGGTAAAAGATGGAGCCAAAAAGAGCCTTGAAGACTCCCGAGTATAGAGAAACTGCCAAAGGTGTCATTTCATTCCAACAGATTAGCAAAAGTTTAAGAAATCTGACACTACCAAGTGCAGACAAAGATGTAATCAGAACATGCATACATGGCTGGGGAGACTAAACTGGTGCAAATGTTTCGGCAAGAAATCTGACAGAATCTAGTGAAATGAAAGCCATGCCATTATGACCAGCAATTCCTCTTAGAGAACCATTTCTTTAGGGTATGTAAGTGTGGTCCCCCTCAGCATCACCTGGGAACTTGTTTTATTTATTTATTTTTGAGACGGAGTTTCGCTCTTGTTACCCAGGCTGGAGTGCAATGGCGCGATCTCGGCTCACCGCAACCTCTGCCTCCCGGATTCAGGCAATACTCTTCCCTCAGCCTCCTGAGTAGCTGCGACTACAGGCACGCGCCACCATGCCCAGCTAATTTTTTTTTTTGTATTTTTAGTAGAGACGGGGTTTCACCATGTTGACCAGGATGGTCTCGATCTCTTGACCTCGTGATCCACCTGCCTGGGCCTCCCAAAGTGCTGGGATTACAGGCTTGAGCCACCGCACCTGGCACCCCCGGCCCGGGAACTTGTTTATGATGCAAATCCTCAGGCCCCACCCCAGACCTGTGCAGTCAGAATCCCTGCAGCGGGCCCAGGAATCCATGTCTGAACAGCCCTCCAGGAGACTGTGATGCTGCTCAAGTGTGAGAATAGCTGGTCTTAAAGCAACTCTTATGCATGTGTACAGACAGACAACTCGTAAGAATGGCCAAGGCCGGGTGCGGTGGCCTGCGCCTGTAATCCCAGCACTTTGGGAGGCCCAGGTGGGAAGATAACGAGCTCAGGAGTTTGAGACCAACCTGGGCCACACTGTGAGACCCCTGCCTCTCTAAAACATTAGCCAGGCATGTTGGTGCACACCTGTAGTCCCAGTTACTAGGCAGTCTGAGGTGGGAGGACCACTTGAGCCCAGGAGTGCCAGCCTGCAGTGAGCTATGATCACACCACTACTCTCCAGCCTGCCTGGGCAATCGAGTGAGACCCTGTCTCAAAAAAAAAATAGAGTCTGGCTGGGTGTGCTGGCTCATGCCTGTAATCCCAACACTTTGGGATGCGGGCTGATTACGAGAGGTCAGAAGTTTGAGCCAGCCTGGCCAAACCCGTCAGTGAAACCCCATCTCTACTAAAAGAAAGAATACAAAAATTAGCCAGGCATGGTGGGTACCTGTAGTCCCAGCTACTCAGGAGGCTGAGGTAGAAGAATCGCTTGAACCCAGGAGGCAGGAGGTTGCAGTGAGCTGAGATCGCATCACTGCACTACAGCCTGGGCAACAGAGTGGAAAAAAAAAGAAAGTCCATGCCAGCATTGTTTTTATTAAATATGAAATCTGGAAACAAATACCCAATAAAACAATGAATAAATTATATTTGTTCAATGGAAATAAATTCTTAAAAATGGAAATCAAATTAGAGCTGAGTGTATCAGTATGGATGATTCTCAAAATCATAGGCACTTAGGTGCACTTTTGCCTGTAAATTCTAACTTTATTATAACTTTGTCACTAGCCACAAACCTCATGCTCTTCCCAGAGTACTGAGTCCACTCTGGAGCACCCCAGAGCTGAGTCAATTCCTCTGCAAGCAGTGGCACCCCTGGCTCCATAGGATTCCACTTTGCTGAATTACCGGTTCAGAGAGACAGGAGCCTGAAATCCATGGGAGTACAGAGCCAGAAACCCCAGGCACAGACCAGGACATCTCTGAGGTGATCTATGAATAAGTAACTTCATCGGCAGGATACTGTCACACTCAGCAATAAAATGAAAGCAATAAAAATGCTTTTCTAAGGAAATGGCAGTCACATCAGGCAGCAGATCAAACCTAATTATGTCCTAACAGCAGGGAGAGCTCTGCGGGGAATGTGGTGGGGCCCAGGCCCCCTCTGCTGCCCAGCCCTCCCAGCACCACCTTCAGTCCTCAAGCCTGAGAGGCTCTGTGCTTGGGGGGCCATCCAGCCTCAGCACCATCCAAGTGGGCAGAGACGTGCCTTCACCCCTTACTCTGATGATTCTCTGGTTAACACTTTCCATGACCTCATCTTAATTAGCAAATGATGCTTCTGAAAGTGAAATTCCAACTGCTATTTCTGATTTAATGGAATGGGCCAAAACACCATGTTCACTGTAGAGGTTTTAAAATTTTGATCGATTCTCCTCAATTAATACTAATTCTTGGAGACGAAGATTCCTCCCTGAGAAAGGCTGGGAAGTCTGAGCCGGCTCTGCACAGCCGTGCAATGAGATGCCTGATTCCCATTTGTGGCTGTGCCTCGGCTCTAGCTGAAGAGAAAGTTAAAAAGACCAGGGCCTCCAATTTTCTTCTTCAAAGCTTTCAAAACCATATATTGGCAACAAGTCCCTGACTCCATTTTTTACCTTAAAAAATTAGCCCAACATTTTCTTGGAACTTAATCTTTGAGATACTCAAAACCACAAAAATTTAAGCCCTTAATATTTCCTTGCTCTCTGTCCAGCAGGAATCTGCTAGACGCATTCTGTCTGGCAGCCGGGTGCCTTGCTAGCTGCGGAGGAACTGCGGGACACGCCCGTCCACAGAGCAGCTCCTTCCGAGCCTGCCACGCTTCTACTACTACATCATCCTCTTGGGTGTGCACCGTGGCTCTCCCTATCATAGGAGCTTCTTGGGAGGCAGTTTCATTTCTCTGTGCTCACCAACAAGTGCTAAACTGAAGGAAGATAGAATTCAGTTGTTTAGCAATCAGAGTTTCTAAGTCTGTCCCATCATCACCGCACCTCTTCTATGACATGAGACATTGGTGCAGTGTATCATTATGTTCAAATCTGTGGGTCGGCCAGGGTGTATCTGTATGGACTGAATGTGTCCCTCCAAACTTTCTATGTTGAAGCCCTTAACCCCCACTATGAGGATATTTGGAGTTGGGGGCTCTGGGAGGTAATTAAGTTAGATGAGGTCATATGGACATGGCCCCTGTGGTTGAGATTAGCCCTAATACCAAGGGATAGCAGAGAGCTCCACCCTACTGCTGGCCACGTGCGCACACACACAGGAGGGAGAAGGGGGCTCTCTGTAAGCCAGGAAGAGATCCCTCACCAGAAACTGATCACACTGGCACCCTGATCTTGGATCTCAGTCCTCCAGAACTGAGGGAAAATAAATGTCTGCTGTTAAAGTCACCCAGTCCATATTGTTTGGTTTTGGCAGCCCGAGTTAAGACAGTGCCCTTCTCCGCTTCTACCCATAACAGGATAAAAATCCCTGGAGCTCTCTTCTTCCTCCCAAAGGAGCCATGGAAGGCCACTCAACTTGCAGCAAACACGGAAGTACTGGAATCCTGCCTGTATGCTCGGAGGAAATGCATGGAGGACAGACGCAGGTTCGGGATGGGTACAAGAATAGAGAAGGCTGACCCTAGAGACAACACTGTCAAGCTTCAGATCTATACTGTGCACTGGAAAGTAAACAAGCATCATCCACACAATGGACGGACTGCATCCCCCAGTACACTCTGAGGTCTTCAGGTCCTGCTATTAATCTGTTTTTCTTCCTCGTTCTTGGATTTCTTTAACCTCTCCTGGGAGGGGACACAGAACTGGGTGACAAGGAAGAAACATTTCTGGGGGTTTGTGGTTGGGGGCAGGCCAGGGCCACTGCAAGCCTGGGGAAAGGATGAAGGCTGGGATTTGGGGGTGAGGGAGGTGTCCAGGAGGTAATGAGATGTTCAGGAAGATGAGGGAAGGTTTGGATGGTCTCCAAGCTGGCTAGGGTGACTAGTGAGGCAGCCATGCTGCGCTGGGGTCTGCACTCAGGCTGGTCCTGCCTGTGCGGCATAGGCTGGAGGGAAAATGTCAACTCCTGGCACTACTGCACCTCTGAGTCATTGAGTTCTCCAAAGGAAAGGGTCCAGAGTCTGGAATTCTTTTTTTTTTTTTTTTTTCGAGACGGAGTCTCACTCTGTCACCCAAGCTGGAATGCAGTGGCATGATCTCAGCTCACTGCAACCTCCACCTCATAGGCCCCTGTCTCAGCCTCCCGAGTAGCTGGGACTACAGGCATACGTCACCATGCCCAGCTAATTTTTATATTTCTTTTTTAGTAGAGATGGGGTTTTACCATATTGGCCAGGCTGGTCTCCAACTTCTGACCTTGTGATCCACCCACCTCGGCCTCTCAGAGTGCTGGAATCACAGGCATGAGCTACCACGCCTAGCCATGGACTTCTAATCAGCTCATTCCTACAGCACTATTTACTGAGGGAAAGATTTTGAATATGCAGCTAGGAAAACTGGTGGAATACATTAGGATACATCATGATGAAAAGATGAAGCCTTTGACACATAAA
This sequence comes from Callithrix jacchus, assembly GCF_049354715.1. Lineage (NCBI taxonomy): Eukaryota > Metazoa > Chordata > Mammalia > Primates > Cebidae > Callithrix > Callithrix jacchus. Next base: position 15,196,173 of record NC_133505.1, on the reverse strand, counting down.
CTCTCAAAGTATTTTTAACTGGGGGAAAGAACCCTATACAACATGAAGAAAAATTAGAGGCAAAGCTGTACATACATAGGGTCCAGTCTGATAGAAATTAAAAAAGCAGACTCTGAGAAAGTAGAAAGAATACACTGAAAGCAGTCCTAGGGATTATGCTGTACTGGAGAATTAAGGACAATTTTTCTTTTGTCCATTTTTGTAAATTTGCAGGTTTTCTAAAAGCACAATTTGTAATTTTTTTTTTTTTTTTTTTTTTAGGGAGAGTCTCACTCTGCTGCCCAGGCTGGAGGGCAGTGGCATGATCTCAGCTCACTGTACCTCTGCTGCCCAGGTTCAAGCAATTCTTTCTGTGCTGCAGCCTCTGGAGTAGCTGGGATTACAGATGCCTGCCACCATGCCCAGCCAATTTTTCTATTTTAGTGGAGACAGGGTTTCACCATGTTGGCCAGGATGGTCTCAAACACCTGACCTCAGGTGATCTGCCTGTCTTGACCTCCCAAAGCAATTACAGGCATGAGCCACTGCACTCGGCTGTGTTTGTAATCTTTAGAGATAATAAAAAAATATGTATCTTTAAAGCCTAGACTGATAGGAGAGGCAAAATAAGCGCAAGATAGAGGTGGCCCGATGCACAAATTTTGGTTGCTGGAATCTAATAACAGAACGGGACTTCTGAGGACTCTGGCCCACACCCTGCTCTGGGGAGAGGGGCCTAATACCACCCTGCACAGCCAGCAAGTCCTTGCCCCAGTAGCCCCAGTCCCCACTTGCCTCGCCGCTCTGTGATCTGCAGGTAGCCCGTGGACAGGTACTGCTCCATGTCCTGCTGGAAGGCTTCCTCAAAAAACTTCTGCCGCTCCTTCAGCTTCATTTGCTGGGTGTGCTCCATTTCCAGGACCTTCTGGGCATGCTCTGCATCTAGTTCAGCTGAGGAAACAGAATGACCTGGGTTAGGGTTTGAAAAGGGACTAAGAGGAAATTGGTATAAACAGCTGCTCACAGCCACCCTCTAAGTGGATGGTGTCACATCGCGTTGACAGACTTGGGCTGGTGCCCCAACTGTGTGTACAGCTGGCCTCCTTGCCCCCCAGTCTGCTGCACTTCTTCCCCTGGGTGGCCAGGCCCTTTATATGTGCTGTTCTCTTTGCTGGAACGACCTTCCCACCTGCATCACCCATTTGTCAGTCACAAACAGCTGTTTGCCTTCCCAGATCAGCTTCTCAGGTAGTCCTAACTCCAGTGGGGTCTGCTGCTTCATCCAGCTGTTTCCACATCCCTGTGTTTAAACTTTTGCAGCTGACTTACAAATTGCAATGCAATTGCTAAGGACTTGGAGTCCCTGGCAAGACTGTGACCATATATGACTCATTTCAACTCAGCTCAGTGCCTGGCACACAGCTCTCAAGAAATGTTTGTTAAGAGTAAGTATGTAACTGTGGAATATTATTCACCTTTAAAAAGGAAGGAAATTCTGACACACACTATAACATGGACCTTGAACATATATGCTAAGTGAAATAAGCCAGTCACAAAAAGGCAAATACTGTTTAGTTCCATTCACGTGAGGTACCCAGAGCAGTCAGATTCATGGAGACAGGAAGAACGGGGTTCTCAGGGCTGGGGAGAGGGCACGGGGGCTTAGTAGTTAATGGGTATAGATTTTCAGAATTACAAAATGAAAGGGAGATGAATGGTGGTGATGAATGTACAACATATTTAATACCACTCAGCTGTACACTTACAAATTATATATACACATGAAATGGTCAATTTTACGTGTATTTTACCACAGTAAAAGTTGGGGGGGAAAAAGTAGGTATGTAGCCATCATGGTGTATTAGAAAGTGCTTAGTCTTGGTTTTTTAGTGTTTTTGACCACCCAACCTACTCAGTTAACCTTCTCATCTGAAAATTTGGGATAGAAATATTAACCCAATACTGATATGAAAGTATGTAAAATAATTTTATAACGTAAGTTCCCAGTGACCTTTCAAGGTAGAAGTTAAGGCTCTGGGGAACTGTTGGGAAGGCATGATTGGTTTTGAACTGTGAAAAGACATGAGATTTGGGAGGGGCTTGGGCAGAATAATATGGTTTGGCTCTGTGTCCCCACCCAAATCTGATCTTGAATTGTAATCCCCACATGCTAAGGCAAATACCCTCTCAGGTATTTCTTTATAGCCATGTGAAATGAACTAATACAGCATGCATGGAGAATACAAAAAATGAAATCAGGGTCAGACATTTACCATTATTGACCTGGTACATGGGTGAAGGGTTATTTCTAAACTACTTTTAGATCTTAAGTCCTTTGTACTTCATAGGGGTGCAGGCAGAATCCTAAGGTGGCCCTGAGACCTGCTCCTGGGTGTGCTTGCCCCACATTCCCTAGGCCTGGGGCTGGGATGGATTTTACCTAGGTGATATCCCCCTCAAAGGGGGAATGTCTGGGTGAGCCTGGCCTACCTAGCTTTGTGAAGGGCATTGGGCCTTCCTGAAGAAAGATGTGAAGCATGACAGGGATTTGACACAGGGCCACTATCTGCTGATGGCTTGGAAGATGGAGGGGGCCATGCGGGAAGGAATGTAGGTGGCATCCAGGGGCTGAGGACAGCCCCTGGCTAACAGCAGGTGAAAGAAACAGGGCCTGCCTCCCACAATCACTAGGAGCCCAAACTCTGGCAATGACCTGAAGAGCCCTCATGCAGATTCTTTTCCAGTACCTCCAGAAAAGAACACAGCTCTGCTACCCCTTATCTCAGCCTCATGGGATACTGGGCAGAGAACCCAGTAATGCCTTGCCCGGACTTCTGCCCTACATACTAGAAGCTGATTTGTTTTGTTTTAAACTGTTATGTTTGTGGTTACCTATTACACAGCAATGTGGGGAGTACTCCAAACAGGCTGTCCGTATGAATTCAGGTCCCTGAAAGAATCTGGTTGACTGTAAAATTGAAAAGGACAACCTGAGTGCCTTCCCTTATGGAAATATTTCCTAGCCTCACCCTGTGTCTGTGGCAGGCACCCTGCTCTGCCGAGTTTGGCAAGATGAAAGTATGCTATTATTCCAGAAAATCTAGACATCTGTAGAAAGTTCCAGCTACCTTTTGTTCTGGAATACACTGTAACAGACCATATCCCCCAAGGCAATGTTCCCTCTGGTTCATCTCAGGGGAGTGTCAACATCTTGGGGGTGTTATCAAGGCTGTTAACAAACACAGCAGCTCTTACAATGGACAATGGTGAATAAGGTCCCACCCACCCCCGTGTTCCCAGCACCACACTCACAACTCCCAAGTCCAATAAGGTAGTATGCATGGCAGACCTTAAAACCAGTGATGGAGTTTATCATCTCAATTAGGTGTAGTGTCTAATACTTAGACTACCGTGGCCTTTATTTTTATAGTCTGATCTATATACATGCAAGAAACACAAACTAATGCTAACCAGAACAACACAGGAAAAGTAAATTTTCCCAATTAGCATGTATTCACATGTATAATATTTCCTCTGTGCATTGGGCTCACACTGTTGCCATTACTGGGTGCCCTCTCTCCATTTCCTGCCACCCTCATCTCAGACCTGTTTATGTGGAAATGGTCTACCACAGTGGGAAAAGCTTCTGTGCTCACAGGTTTTGGGTAGGGCCCATCTCAGGTCCTACACTCCTAGCACCTCTCAGCACAGCCTTCCAGGCTACCTCTACATTTAGCTGCAGCCAGAGGAGCCAGTTTTGTCTGTGCTCATTGGGATGTATGGAGGGTCCCACCTAAAGGCCAGGCCTGTGTGGCTATGTTTTCCTGGTCAGAGTATTCTCTGAATCTCAGGGAACCACTGAGCCAGCACAGCCCAGAAGTTCCGTGGAATTAAGGCAGCTCTCAACCAACAGGCGACAGAGGTCAGCATTTCAGGCCCCTAATCTAACATCCTTTGGGTGGACAATTCTGCAAGGTGTTCTAAATGCTTCTCAGAGATCCTGGTAGGATGGCACATCCTCACCGGCTTTAGCAGCTTCCCCTCCTCACTGTCGTTCCCTCCTGCTTCTTGGAATCACCTCCTAGAGGACCTACAGCAAAATCCTAGTCTTAGACTCTGTTTCCACCTAACTGATTTCACCTGAGTTGCAACTTCCCCCTCCATACAAGTGCAGTAAAAACACCTATTTCATAAGGTTGTTGGCAGGATTAAATCAGGTAGCAAATTGGAATCACCAGCATACAGTGTTGGCCAACAGTGGAAGCTAATATTAATACCAACATTATTTAAACAAAAGCCTCTTGAAGAGGGAGTGATAGGAAATATTACCAAGAACCAGGATTCACTATGCGCCGAAATCATCTGCTCTGGGTTCCACTCAGATACTTAAGAATTAGTTACCTTTCAGTACTCTTAATAAATCTGCAAGGAATTTAGAGTGTACTCATAAGAAAAAAACTTAAACCGGAGAAGATGTCTTTTCACTTTTTTCACTTCAGTTGTCAACGTATCTGTTCAAATGCTTCATGACTGCCAAGTGTATTAGAATAAGTCAACCCTAAAATATATTAAGTATGCTTCAAGTACTTCAAAGTTCAGCTAATCTTCTTTTAAAAAATAATTCCAGAATAGGCAGCTTGAAACCAAGATCAATGCAAAAATCATCAAAGGGGTTTTAATTAAAGAATATCTTGTTTTAACTTAATTATGTTTTCAACAGATATATAATATAAAAAACATTTCATTTTTCTCAAGACTACTTCTGCTTTAGAAGTTTGATTCTCTCGTGTTGCTGAATTATTGGTCCTTTAGTCTTTTTTATCTCAGTTTTTTCTATATCAGAATGAAATCCAATCATGTCTCAACCTTCACAGGGGAAGAGGAGTTAGATTAGGAAACTCAAAATGACTTTTAAAAAATAGAAGAAAAGGGCATGGTGGCTCACACCTGTAATCCCAGCATTTTGGGAGGCCAAGGCAGGCGGATCACAAGGTCAGAAGATCAAGATCATCCTGGCCAACTTGGTGAAACCCTGTCTCTACTAAAATACAAAAAATTAGCTGGGCCTGGTGGTGGGCACCTGTAATTCCAGCTACTTGGGAGGCTGAGGCAGGAGAATTGCTTGAACCAGGGAGGCAGAGGTTGCGCCACTGCACTCTGGCCTGGGTGACAGAGCAAGATTCCGTCTCAAAAAAAAGAGTTGTAAGATTCAGAAGAATATTTCATAGACTAGCTTCTGGCTTTGCCCATTTCAACTGTTGCCTCTACATGGTGGCTCATGCCTGTAATCCCAGAACTTTGGGAGGTCAAGGTGGGTGGATCACTTGAGGTCAGAAGTTTGAGACCAGCCCGGCCAACATGGTCAAACTCTGTCTCTATGAAAAATACAAAAATTAGCCAGGCATAGTGGCTCACGCCTGTAATTCCAGCTACTCTGGAGTCTGAGACTGGAAAAATGGCTTGACCCCAAGAGGCAAAGGTTTCAGTGAGCCGAGATTGCGTCATTGCACTCTAGCCTGGGTGCTAAGAGGGAAACTCTGTCTCAAAAAAAATAATAATTAAAATCAAATAAAACTTGTTCCTCACTAGTTTCTGAAACCTCTCCAGCTGTCCTCATCAGCTCCCTGCTTCATTTTAGAGCCCTTTTGTATCTTGGGGGGCTGAGCACTAAGCCAGCTGCACTGAGAACCAAGTACACCAGCTACGTATTCAGGATGACTGTGATAAAGCACAGAGCAGGCATTTCAAAATAACTTTGCTGCCAAACAGCTAAAATATTTGCCCTCAGCTATGTGACTGAATGAGGATATCCTAATTGTGCTGTGTGTACTGAAATCATCAACTGAGCCTGCATCAAGAAAACCACCAAATTTGGGAGTGGTGAAATGATGGAAGGAAAAAATTCAAATCTAGAGGTTTAACATCTGAATTTCAGAATGAGGACTGTAAAATCTAAATTACAGAACATTTTCTACAAGGAAAAATGATCCCTTGCTCATATTAAGATGCCATTTATTATACTAGGGAAAGCCAGACAAATACAAAGATGTAAAGAATTTAAACAAATGGACTTCAGATTAAAAAGAAAAAATTCAAAACAAGATGCAGTAGTTTTTCTACGGCAAGTCGGGGTTAATCACTTAATTCTATTATCAACCCAGGTCTCTGTCTTTTTATTTCAACTCCAGAACATTGCTCAAATTTTATCTGACTGCAGCTTCCACTTTAGCTACAACTATCAATTTCAAATACATAATTACTCAAAACAACAAAAAATTTAATTACCAGTGAAGATGATATAATCAATTCTCAAGTATATGTTTTAATGGGGGCATAAGGGTGGCACAAGATATATGAAATTACAAAACTCATCAAGTTCATTTCAGGAACAAATTCAACATATTCTACAACTAAGCCTTTTAACAGATAGGTAATAAAATAGTGAGGTTTTAATGACTGAAAAAGGTCACCAAACCTCTGGGAAGGAGGAAATAAGTCATGTGTAGAAAACTAGGATAAACCTCTGTTAAGAGTTCAAAAAGAGTTAAGAGAAATAGTGTAACACTTACTAAATATGAACTGAGAAAAATTTTAATAATCTCTATATTATATTAAAGATAAAAACATTGGTCCAGGTGAGGTGGCTCACATTTGTAATCCCAGCACTTTGGGAGGCTGAGGCAGGTGGATCACAAGGTCAAGAGTTCGAGACCAGCCTGGCCAACATGGTGAAACCCCCATCTCTACTAAAAATACAAAACGTAGCTGGGCACAGTGGCAGGCACCTGTAATCCCAGCTACTGGGGAGGCTGAGGCAGGAGAATCATTTGAACCTGGGAGGTGGAGGTTGCAGTGAGCCGAGACCATGCCATTGTACTCCAGCCTGGGAGACAGAACAACACTCTGTCTCAAAAAAAAAAAAAAAAAAAAAAGAGCATCGTTCATTCAAGATAAATAAGACTAAGACTAAACTTTAAAAACTAACTTAAATATTTACAATTCAGGGGTTTTTATATTGAGTTAGAGAATATGAGTTTTGTGATATTACATGTGACATGATCAAGACAGAACTGTGAAATCTCTATAAATCTCTAAACAATTTTCCGAACACAAAACAAACATCTTTCCAAGCTGTTTTTTCATGAAAACAATTGCAAACAGTCTGTCAAGTTACATAACCATTAGAAGACCACATTAAATTGTCAATGTGACAGATTTTAAAAACTGGGACCTATAAATTTTTTTTTTTTGAGATGGAGTCTCACTCTGTCACCAGACCGGAGTGCAGTGGTGCGATCTCGGGTCGCTGCAATCTCTGCCTCCCAGGTTCTGTAGCTGGGACTACAGGTGTGCACCACCATGGCCACCTAATTTTTGTATTTTTAGTAGAGATGGGTTTTCACCATGTTGGCCTGGATCGTCTCAATCTCTAGACCTCATGATCCACCCACCTCGGCCTCCCAAAGTGCTGGGATCACAGGCGTGAGCCACCATGCCCGACGGAGTATTTTTATGCTTCTAATTATTTGCCTTTTTTTTTTTTTTTTTTTTTAAAAGACAGAGTCTCACTCTGTTGCCCAGGCCGGAGTATAATGGCTTAATCTTTGCTCACTATAATCTTTGCCTCCCGGGTTTAAACAATTCTTGTGCCTCAGCCTCCTGAGTAGCTGGGATTACAGATGTGCCCCACCACACCTGGCTCATTTTTGTAATTTTAGTGGAGATGGGGTTTCACCATGTTGGCCAGGCTGGTCTCGAACTCCTGACCTCAGGTAATCTGCCCGCCTCAGACTCCCAAAGTGCTGGGATTACAGGCATGAGACACTGTGCCCTACCTATTTTCATTTATTTAATAGGGTGTTTTTGATGCACTAACTATGTATATTGAGGAAAACTTTAGCCATAAAAAAATTATTCCGCAAATAATAGGGTGAAAGTCCCTTTGTAATCCCCATAAATAGATGACAACAACTAGCATTTTGGTATATACCCACCAGGGATTTTCCCCACTATTAGGTCGACTGACTATATGAAATTGCTATACCCAATTTTTTAAAGCTTTTTACTTTGGAATAATTATAGGGTCATAGGATATTATCTAGAAATGTACATCTTGAATGCCCCTGAATGCTAACAACTTATAGAATTTTGGTATAATATCAAAACCCAACAGTTGACATGGGTACAGTCCACAAAGCTTATTTACATTTCACTGGTACACATGCACTGTTTGTGTGCCTGTGCATACAGCTCCAGGCAGTCTTACCACATGCATAGCATTGTGTAAGCACCCCATCAACATAGTACCACCACAAGACTCCCTCGGATTCCCTTTTATAACCATGCTCTCCCTCCCCAAATACTCAGCTGGACTCCAAATCTATAACTATGTTATTTCACATGTTATATAAATGGAATTATGCACTATATATCCTTCTGAGACTGGATTTTTTCACTCAGCATAATTGCCTAGGGGTTTCCCCAGGCTACAGCACATAACAATTTGTTCCTTTTAATTACTGAGTAGAATTTCATGGTATATGGATGTACCACAGTTTGTTTAACCATTTCCACTGGATGGCTGTTTCTAACTTTTCGCTATTAGAAATAAAGCTATCATGGACATTTGTGTATGAGATCCTACATGAAAATAAGTATTTCTCTGGCATAAATGCCCAAGAGTGCAATTGCTGGGCGATATGGTAGGTTCATTTTTCAGTTTTGAAAGGAACTGCCAAACTCTTTTCCAAAGTATCTATATTCCATTTTACATCCCCATCATCACTGTGTGAATCAGCTAGTTTCTCTGCATCTTTACCAGCATTTGCTGGGACTCCCAAAAGTGCTGGGATACACAGGTTGAGTATCCCTGAGCTGAAATCTGACTTTATGAGCACCTACGTGATTGGAAATGGTCATGGAAGCATTTAGGATTTCAGTTTTTTGTTTTATCCATGTTCAACCAGTGAGTGCACATTGCAAATATTCCAAAATCTGAAAAAAATCTAAAGCCTGAAACATTTCTAGTCCCAAGTACTTCAGATAAGGGATATGTAATCTGTACAGACTGATTCCTCTTTTCTCCAGAATGTGGATGCCTGTCAGAAACAAGTCTGAGCTTCCTTTTAAACATTTTCAATAATCACTGTTAAGTACTTTTAGTTCCCTCAGTTTCCTTTTTTTCCTCCAAATTTACTTTTCTTTACATTTGAGCTTAGTAAAATATATTTTAGAAAAATTCTGTTCAGAACCTGAGGACTTGTTAGACAATGACAAAATATACAAGATTTCCTTGTAGTTTTAAAAACCACTCTTCCTGTATTTTTGCCATTTAACAGTTACATTTTTTTTCCCACCTCAGTTTTCAAATAAGGTATCCAAAACAATTTTTAAAGTCTCCCAATCTCTTGCCCCCACTCTAACAAATAAATACAAATTTTCTCAGGCTGGATAAAAAGAGAGACCTGTAAAAGTATTTTCCTGGCATTCGTTTTCTTTATATCTGTATTTTTAAAGTATCAACTTCTGTGCCCTGTGTTTCTAGTTTTAAAAAGTTTTATATCCAGCCTTCATCAATAGTTTTCAAAACAGATATAATTATTTTATATGATACGTTATTTTATGAGTATTCTAAAGTATTATAGAACAATTACTCCTCAGAATTGGCATTTGGAAAAACAATTCTGTGCATGCTAAAGTTAACACATTTTCAAAGAAAGTTAAGTGACTTCTTACAGAGCTTTTCTTAACCCTTGCTCCAACATAGACACACACATACACCCCTTACACACATTACTAAAGTACTATACTTCTGTCTTTTACAGGCAACTAAGAAAAGATGATCCTTACCTAAAATACAGTAGTTTGGAATAATGGCAGGTTTTTTGCAGTCAGAATAACTTTTACACAACAAAGAACTCATGGGAACTACTGAGTGGCTCACAAAATTAAGTCCTTTGGAACAGAAACTGGAAGTGCGGTTTCCTAAAACCAAGTTGTCGGAAACACTATTTTAGTATTCTGGAACTTTTCAAATTCCCATCAATTAACTGAAGGAAATGACCACTATTAGAGTATTAGCAAAATAAACACTGCAGGAACAAGATGTGTAAGAGGCTTGCCAGAAATAGCTAAGACAGAACGCTCAACTGCACTTTAGCTTTTATGAGAGGGGCAAGGAAGTTTAGAAGACAGGGGTCTGACTGCAGGGCCAACTCATGGAGGTGGGTCTCAGCACACCACTCACCCCTCACCATGCACCCTGGATGTCATGGATTGAAAGATCACCTCAAGTTCTTAAATGTTAAGAATCTATTCTTATTTACTTCTGACTGGAGCAGAAAAGGGCGATTCCAAAGCCTAGCTTGTTTTTAGTAAAATTATATGAACATCAGGTTAGCATTAAGGAATTTAAGACCTTTTGAGTCAGTCAATGACATTTCAAGGAAATAAGATTTAATTATTAACAAAAACCAGAAGATATTTTTTCATTCATTTTCCTGGCCATTTTGTTGGTTAAAGAATGGTAAGAACCAGAAAGTTTAAGATAAATGGATCCGTGAGAAATGTACTTCATCATAAATTATTACATTTGTTCAAATTCACAGGCTCAGGCTGGGAGGTTAAGGGTAGGGTGTGGTGGCCTACAATGAGTACAGGTTGCACCAAGACTGCTGCCTCCTGTAGGAGATTGAAAATACCTACATGAATGAGTTACAGCTGGAAAAAGTGCTTCAACACCATTTGAAAATGCTATACAATGATAGGTTGACAAAGACGCTTTTTACAGAAGCAATATGTTAAAATGCTGCATGAAATAGCAAGAGTACTGGTTTCTCTCTCTCATTCTCTCTTTTTTTTTTTTGGTAAGACTAAAAAATACTTCAGTCTAGAAGCTTTGTGTTATGGATATTTAGACAAAAGCCCAATTTCTTGAATTTTTAAGCCACATCTGACATGTTCCTGAATTTTAACTATGGAATTGGCCTACTTATTAACAATTTGAGGGGGAAAAAATAGAAGTTTAGATCACTACAGGAATCCTTTCAAAATCAAAGGATTTTTTAAAATGCTGCATAAAAGACTTTAGGAAAAAAAGTATACCCAACTGCCAGTGTCTGTGAGTGAAAATTAGTTATTAAAGAATCCATTCGAAAGGGCTGTAGAGACAGAAAACCAGTTGTTCTCCACATTCAGCAGCATCAAAATCACCTACGGGACTGGTGAACAGAGATTCCTGGACCCCATACCCAGAATCTCTGATTCAGTAATCCATCTGGGCCGAAGATACGCATTTCTAACCAAACCCCAGGTAATGCTGACACTGCCTGAGAACCACTGCTCTAGGTGAACTACATCTGTGCAACCACTGCATTACTTCATTTACATTTGGACTTTGTATATTTATACAATGGGAAACAAAGATGAAGCAGCTGGCACAATCCTTAGAAATGACAGAAATGTTATCTCCTTAACTCTTAAAAATATGTGAAATTACCCAAAATGGAAAAGCTCCAGCAGCAACCAAAATGCACAATCACAAACAAGCATTGTCTGTTGTCAACCTTATGGATGAACAATCATGGATAAGCCCCTTAAGGCAGGCTTCTCTCCTTAGAAACTCGATGCCACTCTGTGGAATCCATGACCAGTCCCTGTGCTTGGTGGCTTCCACACAGGAGGCAAAATCCCCTGACCAGATAGATCTATGCTTTGTCCTGAACTCCAGATACAACCAACAGTGGGTTCTTATCCTCTCCATATTCAGAGACAACATATAGAAGTTTTCAAGCCATCTGCATTTAATTTTCCCATAAGCAATATAAAATTATATTTGTATTCAAAGCTAATAAACAAAACTCTGGCAAAGAAAAATTTTAGGGACAAAAAAATACAAGCAAAATGAGATATGAGAAAAAGAGTATGGCAACCAATGCTGAAGAGATGCAAAATCAATCACATTTCTATTAAAACTCTCAGACTCCATCAATACAACAAAGCTAATCACAATGAAAAAGTATGATATCCAAAGATTTTGAGAGATTTCTGAATTATTAAAACATTTTATAGTACATTCTAACTGCTTTGAAAACTGGTCATCTTTGACAGACTGGTAAATATCAATATATAAAAATCTGAATTAACCAAAAACTTCCCAACCTTGATAACCTGGTATGCTTGTTATTCAACATAAATAATCACATATTAAAACAGTTTTAAAAGAGCTCTACCTGCCATGGATTCACGGCCATTCAACACAATCTATGTGTTAAAATAGATCACATCCAGGATTCAGGTCAGCATTTGCTATTCTTAAACTCTGAGCTTAAACACACACACACACACACACACACACACACACACACACACACACACTTCCCATTTATAACATTACAACATTTGGAAGGAAGGAAGGACTTTTTTTCCCAACAGAAAACTCTTAACTACTATCCGAAAGCATCCCCTTGTTTCCGACATTTTGATTTCGGTATATAAATGATGTTGATGGAATTTTCTCAGCAAGACAATTCTCATTTCTATGGTAATAGTGATTTAAATTGGCTGCTATCTTACAAAAGAATCTTGAGAAATATCTAAAAAAAAAACTCATATAAATAAATTTTGACATAGAGAAAAAAAAGAAGGCAGTAATTATCAGCACATCTAAACATAAGGCAATGTTAATTTAAAAAATCAAAAACACGTGTTGAATAGTGATTGGACATAATATTAAAACCTGATTTGGGTTTTAATCATGAGAGAAAAATCCTTCAAATGTAAAATTTAAGTTTTCATTAATTATTAAAAATGTGTATTTTTCTATCTTATTCATTCAAGAATAAGCAACCACTTAACAAATGTGGACTGATTTTCACAGTAACCCCTCACTATCAGAATGGAGAAATACACAAGCTACTGTTGTTTTCTCATGAGCCAGATCAAAAACAAAATGCAGTTGCAAATAATATCACCTTCAAACAAAATTGTAGGTGAACTGACTCCAAACAAAATTGACTCCAAAGATCTGAGGGTCTCCAATTCTAGTACTACTATCCGAAAAACAAAGATTATTTTCTTCTTTTTAAAGGGAACCCGAAATACCACAATCCAGAAACAGGCTGGATGTGGGCAGCAGGTGCAGCGGATGTGGTATCCTGGCAGCTGCCCTTTCTGTTAGCCCTCCTCGCCACCTGTGGTACCCCACAGCAATGCTGGGCCTCCCCTCTTACAGCTCATTTTCCTGTCCTCACTAGGTTGCATTATCTTTTTTCTAGGATTTTATGCTCAGCTAGCTGTTGACCAAACCCAAGCCTTGTGAAAAGTTTTAAAAGAGAAGATCCTTCCAAATCTTCAGAGCCAAGATTCAGTATTTTTAGGTTTAGTGTCTACCAGGGACATGTGCATTTTCATAGGACACTACAGAATCCGAAAGGCCTTTGAAGCACAAGGAATTCTTAAAGCTATAGCAAGGAATCACTTCCAATCTTTTTGGGCAGGGCTCTTGTCCCTTGACCCAAGCCTACCACCGGTGGCCAGAGCCAGCTTCTGACTTCGCCAATCCCACCTGCATGCACTTCAAGAACTTCCTTTCCAAAGGTGAGGGAACTGAACTACTGCTACCTGCAGCTCCCCACAGTCCACCCGTGGAGCTCCAGGAAATAAAAACTAGATGTACCATTAGTGTAATGATTTGCAACATTAATTAGAATAATTCAGATGCTAGATTTCTTTGGATTTTGAATATCATTGAAGAAAACTTAAAAATGTTCAAAGCAATACCTTTAGAGACGTTTCCACTCATACTGCCTTGGTTTCAATTTAAGTAGTGCAAAAATTCTAATCTAGGGCAGTAAGTCTCAAACCTTTTCAAGTTTAAGAGTGGGTATACTTTTATTTGGCAATTTATGAGAAAGTATGTGACAACAAAAATCTATTATGAATTCAGAAGCACTGTAAATAGCTTTGAATTTTGTTTCCCACAACCTTTACACATATTTCAAATAGAGTGCTGTATATACTTGCAATACAAAATATATATCCAAAGCTCAACATGCTTTTGGGCTCAAAGGCCTCTTGTTATAAATGTCCTCATGCCACCAGTTGGAAATATCCTGCTTCTAAAAGGTTCAGTGATAGTCAAATCTCAGCATGCTTGAAAGCTGGTTAGATCTGCTGGAAACCTCATTATTTCCAGAAAATATTTTTGAAATGGGAACGTATCACTTTCAGTTATAAGCTGTTGAAGGTTTATGATTAAGTAACTTATGAATAATCAGCAATATGAATAGCTGCCTTGGTCCCCTCCCTCCTTCCACCAGAAGCCCTTCACTGCCAGCTAATGCGATGGGGATGAGAGGCAGATTCTGCTCCTCCCAGGCAGGCTGGTGGTGCAACCCACAGGGATGACACAAGATGGACCTGGAGAAGTTCCTGAGCCCACAAGCTGAAGGAGACGCCGCACGAGAAGGGTCGGAGCAGGGGAGCTGTCAATGTGGGGGCAGCGTGCTGAGTCATCGGAATTTAGTCAGCTTTTCTGAGATTTCACCAGAGATTACATGTTTTAACATGTCTCTTCAATATGAAGAATACTGTATTCGGCGGGTGGGGGGAGCTCTGAGAAAACATTTAAAGCTTAATATGAATAAGTTTATCAGGCTTACCTCTCTTACTGCTTCTCTATGATTAACTGCTCTGTAGATGAAGGGGGAAATGAGCAGAAAGAGAGGCGATGTGGGGGAAAAAAAAGCAGCAGGTCAGGGACAGGATAGCCCTGCTAGGGGGCCTCAGCAGGAGCTTTTGGCCAACTTGAACATGTTGATGCCTTAGCAGAAAGATAAACGAGGACGTGCAAAAGACAAGCATGAGATGCTGAAGATGCGCTACTTCTTATTCAAAACAGTGTTCAGAGATTTTACTCCTCTTCCTGTTTTCTACTGGCTACAACTACATTACGCTCAGTAAAGACATGTAAGAACAGCTTCGCAACAAAACCACCATTCGAGAAGTATCCCGAGGAAGATGCTTTCCCAGCTGCAGATGAAGGACACACAACAGAAACCCGATGGTTCCCCTAAAGAAGCCATGCCATGACCTGTAAACTGCAGTCACCCTTTGCTCAGTGGCCTGCACTCAGCCAACTTCTACTCATCCCCTCCACATCTCAGCTCGGCTGCCCCCTCCTCTGACAGGCCAGGGAGACCCAGGCTCTCTCTCCTCCATGCTCCCACATAACTGGTACATCTCCATTGTTGCCACATGCCTGCTCCTATTGTTTCACTGGATGCCACCTTCCTCGAGAGCAGGCACTGTCTTTCAACATGGCAGCTTTAGTGCCCATCATGAAGTTGGCGCTCAGCAACGGTCTGATGAAGATACTGGTAGCAATCACTACATGGGGACTGCACATAAATGCCAGATATCAGGAGCAGCCTCACTGGTGTATAGGAGTAGGCCTTCAACTGGCTGCTTGATGGCAAAGTTGCAGCCAGGAGTCACAGCAGGCCAGACGTCTGAGGTGCAGTGATGCAGAAGATAACAGCACACAGCAGCTCAGGAAACAGTAGCACAGCTGACAGTAAACACCAGCACGTGATTCTATGTGCTGGAAACAAACAAGTATAATCCTCATGGCTAAAAGTGGGAGCAGAAGTGGCTACAAGGGGCTCTCAGGAACAGGCAACAGACCATGACATCATACTGGTCCATGGAATCAGTGCAGGAGGTCTCCAAAAACACCTGCACATAAGATTCAGTCAAAAAAAAAGTGATGTTACCCAAGCGCTATGGAAAAGCTGGCCAGGAAATCTGTAATGTATTAGAAATAGCATGCCAAAAATAGATCACACCCAAGTCATCAATAAAATACATCCTCTGAACTCCTCCCCCGAATTCATATTCACAAAATGATGCCATGAACCTTTCTTTGGGGTTGGCCAGAACTGAAAGTAGGCAGAGAAGCTGAAGGAATATTGAGGGTTTATTTAGAATAGCACACAACCTATAAGCTGATATTATCAATTCAATGAAAGGTTCAACACAGCCAAGATATTACAGGAATTCCCTTACTTACACCCAATCAGAATGACAGCACAGCTGGGTGAAGTGGTTCACATCTCTAATTCCAGTACTTTGGGAGGCCAAAGCAGGAAGACTGCTTGAGATCAGGGGTTCAAGACCAGCCTGGCCAACACAGCGAGATCCCTATTCTCTATTTTCTCATTTAAAAAAAAAAAAGCAATTAATATACAAGAAGCCTTTTATTTTGTAAGAAAAGTCTAACTAAACAACTGAGTTAACATTCTTAAACTAAGACCCATATTGTTTTTGAAAACTGTGATGTGATAATGTCCTTTTCATGAACTCTCTTGATAACATGTTGATATTCCTTAGATTGAAGATTTGCCTATCAATCCAATACACAGAAATAAGTTATTTTCATGAAATACTTTGAGGTCTTCTATGTTCTAAGCACAAAATAGGAACTCAAAGTGATTGTGATATGAGTGAAAAATGGTTAATTAAAAAGTAAGAGTGACAGGACATAAGATTCAGGAAATATCCACTCAAGGAAAAAGTTTAAGCTCAAATGATGGTTTCATTGCTTAGTTTTTTTGGTGTACCATCATAAACAGGAGAGGGGAGAAAAGTCCAAAAACAATTGCCAACTTACGAAAAAAGCAGTTTGCTTGATTAAGTAAAACAAGTTTATGAGATGGTTTGTAAAACATCAGGAATACTGCCCTGTTATAATATTTGCATATCCTTAATATGTTAGTATATAAAAAAGGTCCTGGATGAAAATACACGATTTTTAGACATTTTAAAACATAAGCTGCATATTATGAAAGATGGTACCATACAAGATAGATATTCTGTTTGAAATTCGGATAAGATGGAACCACACAGCATTCCAGGGAGATGGTAAGTTATTTGATTCGCATTTTGACGTAAACTGTTTTAGGTCTTCCAAAGTCATTTATGTATCTTTCCTCACAAGCAGAGGGACAACTTCATTCTATTCTTCATGTGCAAAGCAGTTCAATGCTCTTGGCAACAAGTGAGCCTTTTTTTTTTTTTTTTTTGCCTCAGAGCTTTGCTATTTCTTAAATTTTCTTATAAAACCCCATGCAGCTTCCTTAGAAGCAGATCCAGAGCCTGAGAGCTAACTTCTTAAACTGTTTTCATTTTTCCTTCCTTTCCTAAGCCTAATTCCTTTCATTTATGATCACGGGTGATGGGGTTCAGCACACGATATCCCAAAATATGGCATTGTGGCATATGACATACTTTAGGCTGAAAGAATCTGAGAAAACCACAGAAACAGGAGGGTCGCTCTCACCTTCCCCTTGCCCTTCCTTCCCTGAAACAGGCATAAAAACCTAGGAAGGATCTTCTGGATTTCTCCTGAAGCAGGAATAAGACCCTCATGTGAGAGGTACCCACCATAAACTTGGAGAGAAAGAACATCCTCATCTCTGAAGATGCAGGGATATGGAGAGGAATCTAAATAAACAGATCTTGCTAAGCTGCCCGTTTACTGCCATTAGATCATACTCTTTGTCCAGTCGTATTTCAACACAGTTGTCCACTCTTCATCAGATCTAGCATGAAAATACACAGTTTCTGTTTCTTTGGGTGTTCATTTTGGAAGGCTCCCATGTCACATAAAACTTACATTAAATTTGTATGCTTTTTTCTTCTTTTCCTTTTTCTTCTTGAGATACAGTCTGTGTTGCCTAGGCTGGTCTTGAACTCTTGGTCTCAAGTGATCCTCCCACCCCTGCCGCCCAAGTAGCTGGAAGTACAGGTGCACACCACTATGCCCAGTGGCTTTTTTATTAATCTGCCTTTTGTTATAGGGGTCTTAGCCATGAATCTAGGATGGGTGAGGGAAAGATATTTTTCTTCCTGTCAACTGAAGAATGACAAGGTTAATAAACCTGGAAAGGAGAGATTTATTTCTCATGAAGGGTTGCAGCCTGTAGGGTGGCCATTCTAACAGGTTGGGAAGCACAGCCTTAGGCCAGAAGCCAGACACAAACACTTTGAGGGAGGGGCAAAGAGAACAGAAATTCATGCTAAGCAGGTGGCCAAATGTACATATTCAATAAGTTGTCAGAGAAGTCATGAATATTTACAAAAGGAGAAAAGTGCACACATGCAGTGGAGCTTCATGTTCCCTCATGGGACCCATGTATAAAAAAATGGTGACACTAGCAAGATCCAAGGGTGGATTGCTCCTCTCTGATGTCAAAAGGTGAAGACGACGACCACAACCCTTGCTGTGCAGTCTGTAGACTGGCCCAAAGCATTTTGTGGTTGGTGGTCTCTTATGGGAAAAAATGCTGCTCAGTTGTGCGAAAATAGCAAAAAGGAAGAAGCAGTGTCAGGTGGTTGGTTTAAATCAGCAGTGGAGTCTTTTGAAAGGGCTGGTTTCTCCTCAGCCCTTAGGTAAGAAAGCCTAACTGTGGTTAGCAAGAGATGGTCAGAAGCATATCTGACCTCCTATCCCATCATGGCTAAGAACTCAGTTTTCAAGGTTACTCTGGTTCCCTTTGGCTAAGAGGAGGTCTGTACAGTCAGTTACGGGGCTTAGGATTTTATATTTATTTCTTACTCCCCTATATAAATATGCACACATAAGATAAACACTTTCCAATTTGCTAGAATCTCTTATTTTTGATGGTCAAAAAGGTCCTACATTTACCATTCAGGATGTTAAGAATCTAAAATGATTCAGCAATATTGTCAAAGGCTTTAGAACCAGAGCAATTCCATCTTGAATAGAGGCTGGTTAAAACAAGACTCAGGCTTCTTGGGCTGCATTTTCAGGGTGCTTAGGCATTCATAGTCATAGGATGATATAGGAATTCAGCAGGACTGGTATCACAAGACACAGGTAATAAAGACCCTGCTGATAAAACAGGATGTAAAGAAGCTGGCCAAAACCCACCAAATCCCAGATGGTGATGACAGTGACCTCTGGTTGTCCTCACTGCTCCATTATACACTAGTTATAATGCATTAGCATGCTGAAAGATACTACCGCTGATGCTATTCCAGTTTACAAATGCTATGGCATTGTTCAGAAGTTTCTCTACATGGTCTAAAAAGGGGAAGAACCCTCAGTTCCAGGAAAGCCCCATCCCTTTCCCAGAAACACTAATGAATAATCTTCTCCTTGTTTAGCATATGACCAAGAAATAACCATAAAAATAACTAACCAGCAGTCCTTGGGGGTGCTCTGTCTATGGAGTCACTATTCTTTTGTTTCTCTTCTAATAAACTTGCATTCATGGGGGCGGGAGGGTGGGTAGGGGAGGGACAGCATTAGAAGAAATACCTAATGTGATGATGG
Source organism: Callithrix jacchus (assembly GCF_049354715.1). Classification (NCBI taxonomy): domain Eukaryota; kingdom Metazoa; phylum Chordata; class Mammalia; order Primates; family Cebidae; genus Callithrix; species Callithrix jacchus. Next base: position 15,176,837 of record NC_133505.1, on the reverse strand, counting down.
GATGATGAGTGCAGCAAACCACCATGGCATGTGTATACCTACGTAACAGACCTGCACATTCTGCACATGCATCCCAGAACTTAAAGTCTAATTTTTAAAAAAAGTTGCTTTTACTTTACTCTTTTAATTTGCCTTAAATTCTTTCCTGCACAAGATCCAAGAACCCTCTCTTTGGGTCTGGACTGGAACCCACTTCCAGTAACATCTTCCTGGCAAACCACTGAGCAACGATACTGGAGAAACCCCTGACCCAAACCCCTGCAGAATAAACTGCACCACTAATTGGCCAACTTTGGGTAAGTGGTGAGGTATTTTGTCTAGGGTAAAAACAGAATTAGGTTAGAGGCCCAACTTAGCAGGGTTAGCATCCTTCCTAAGAAATAGGGGGTTTAAGGTCTTTGGATTAATCCCCGGGTTAAATGCCCAATTTAGCAGGGTTAAAGTCCCTCCTAAGAAATAGGGGGTTAACTCTGGATTAATTTGCCTTGTGCTCTTTGCTGTTGGATGTGGGTAACGGAATTAGGCATGTAGAGAAGCGCATGGGACATGGGGAGCTTTTTCTTCTCAAAGGAGAAACTTAAGAGCTGATGGGGAGACTGGAGATCAAGATCTCTTTGTGGCTGACAAGCAGCTGCCTGACCTTTTGATTCAGTGTCACTGCTCTGGGTGAGTCTTTCCCTGGCCTCCCTGTGCTCCTCATCTGCTGAACCCCACTTCACGCAATGCTTCCCTCTTTCCCCTCTCTCGCACACACACCCTTTTCTGTGTGTCACCCTATCTTTTCTGTCACTCAGGGTGACTGACTTTCTGCTCTTCCATCCTGCCCAGCGACCACATGTTGAATCTCCTGGTCAGAGGTTGTACCCCAGTTTGAATGAATTAAATGCTTTAAGGTCATAAACTGCTTCTTTGACTAGACACGTGTTCACCTTGACTACTTTGGAGCCATTAGATTCCAGATAAGGCCTGGGGAGCTGTGGAGTTGGCCATGCACCCTGGGTATGCTACGAAGCATCAGACCTTGTCTGTACTTCTGTCTGGTGTCCTAGGTTCCACACTTGGTACATAAATAAAATCACTTAACAGGATTTTTACCAAAAATAAAAGTTGCTAAGAGTTAATACTGTAACATATGTCACTGAGATAACTGGATAAACAGTTTTACATGTAAGGTGTGTAAAAAACAGAATGAAGTTTTGGTAAAATATTATAAGGCATGGGGATGTGGATATTTTTGACTGGTTTAGAAGGTTAGGTTTGTTTCAAGTTAGATATGATAAAGTTGAAGGTTTGAGCAAGTTGTGAAAGGTTTGTGAAAGACTAACCCTGGAAAAGAAATTGTGTGTGTAGAATGTTCATTGCAGCACTGTTTACAATAGCAAAGACCTGGAACCAACCCAAATGCCCATCAATGATAGACTGGTCAGGGAAAATGTGGCACATATACATCATGGAATACTATGCAGCCATCAAAAACGATGAGTTTGTGCCCTTTGTAGGGACATGGATGAACCTGGAAACCATCATTCTCAGCAAACTGATATAAGAACAGAAAATCAAACACCGCATGTTCTCGCTCATAGGCGGGTGTTGAACAATGAGAACACATGGACACAGGGAGGGGAGCATCACACACTGGGGTCTGTTGGGGGAAAATAGGGGAGGGACAGTGGAGGTGGGGAGTTGAGGAGAGAGCATGGGGAGAAATGCCAGATATAGGTGAAGGGGAGGAAGGCAGCAAATCACACTGCCATGTGTGTACCTATGCAACAATCTTTCATGTTCTTCACATGTACCCCAAAACCTAAAATGCAAAAAAAAAAAAAATTCCGTGTGTAAACATATTAAAGTTAAACGGGTAATATTGTTTAATATTAATTGAACTTTGAAATAAAAGCAGTGATGTTTTCTTAGAACATTAATCTTTTATTTTTAACAGAAAATTGTAACAGTTTATAAAAGGTTTACAGGAATATTACCTTATGGTCAAACTGATTAAGACTGGATAAATTTATCTAAAGGTTTTACTAAGAATTGGGTTTAACATTCGTAGTACACTAATGCAAAGGTAAAATTTGGCCTTGTCTCTTGAACAAGATTTTCATGTAATATTTAAAGGTAATAAGATCTTTTGGTTTGCCTATGCTACAGAAAAAAGGCAAGAAGAAAAGAGATTGTTTGGAAAATTAAGTTCTCTTGTACTAATGGGTGAAGGTTTTTGTCTTTTTAAAATCTTTATCATTTTGGCTAAATAAATGACTTACTGTTAAGCTGGGATTCTATTTTATAATAACAAATGTTTTAAACCTTTGATATTTGACAAACTTTCAAAGTCAAATTATAAATTATGTCTTTGTCTTAATTAATCTTTTAGATATTAGTCCCCTAAAGTAAAAAATGACATATTTGACTTATTTGGTACGTTAAAATCATACAGGAAGCACTGTTAAATATGAAATGGTATTTGGCTTTCTTAGGATTATATGTGTATAAATATATTATTAGTATGTGTTCCAAAAATACTGGAAACACCTATAATTTTGATATTACTTACTGTACATTATCAATAAATATAGTATGTTAAATTACTGTATGCCACAGAAGTAACCAAATTTCCTTGTCAATTGCATCTTTGATTATGGCTGCCCTAAGACATTTTGTCATTCACAGACAATTGTCTTGTTTTGATCCTCTTCAAAAGATGGTTTATAATCAACTATAAGACTCTGATGAGTACTCTTAAATGAAGGTCTCTGGTAACTTTGCAAAGTATGCCAATAAAATAGAAAAGAACTTCCAACACTCTCTTGAAAAACTAATGTATTCATAAATATTTAGCAAAACAGGAATTACATAAACTGAATTAAAGACTGAAATAATCTGTTTATGACTTTCTGCTTGAAACATTGCCCATCCTTTCTGTTTTGTTTTTCAGAGCTAAAAAATCTTTTCTTTTGAGCTATTTACAGTTTTTATTAGGCTGATACAAAAGAAATTTCAGTTTTTGCACTGTTGGAGATTGCTGTTTGATATTGCAGTACATTCTTAAATAGCTGTGGTTACTTTACAGGTAATTTTAATGGGCATTTCTCGCTTTATATGTTTTTATTAATGATTTACTACTTGCTGTTTATCTTTATTTTAGACTATGGAAATGATATTAAACAAAAAGCAAATTTGAGCTATTTTCTTATTCATGTTCAAAATGGGTCTAAAGCAGTGGAGACAACTTGCAACAACAACAATGCATTTGGCCTAGGAACTGCTAATGAACTTACAGAGCAGTGGGGGTTCAAGAAGTTTTGCAAAGGAGACAAGAGGCTTGAAGATGAGGTGTGTAGTGGCCAGCTATCGGAAGTGGACCATGACTAGTTGAAAGCAATCATCACAGCTGATCCTCTTACAACTACACAAGAAGTTGCCAAAGAGCTCAGTATCAACCATTCCATGGTCATTTAGCATTCAAAGCAAATTGGAAAGGTAAAAAAGCTTGATAAGTGGGTGCCTTATGAGCTAAGTGAAAATTTTTAAAAAATTGTCATTTTGAAGTGTTGTCTTATTCTACACAACAACAAACCATTTCTCGATCAGATTGTGATGTGTGATGAAAAGAAGATTTTACACAGCAACCAATGACAACCAGATCAGTGGCTAGACTGAGAAGAAGCTCCAAAGCACTCCCCAAAGTCAAATGTGCACCCCCCCCCCAAAAAAAAAGATCACGGTCACTATATGGTGGTCAGCTGCTGGTCTGATGCACTACAGCTTTCTGAATTCCAGCAAAACCATTACATATGAGAAGTATGCTCAGCAAATCAATGAGATGCCCTGAAAACTGCAACAGCAGCAGCTGGCATTGGTCAATAGAAAGGGCTTAATTCTTCTCCAAAACAATGTCCAACTGCACACAATGCTTCCAGAGTTGAATGAATTGAGCTATAAAGTTTTGCCTCATCTGCAATGTTCACTTGACCTCTCGCCAACTGACTACTACTGCTTCAAGCATCTTGACAACTTTTTTGCAAGAAAAACACTTCCATAACCAGTGGAATGCAGAAAATGCTTCCCAAGAGTGTGTCAAATCCCAAAGCATAGATTTTTATGCTACAGGAATAAACTTATTTCTCATTGGCCAGACTGTGTTGAATGTAATGCTTATTACTTTGATTAATAAAGACGTGTTTGGGCCTAGTTATAAAGATTTATAATTCATGGTGTGAAATTGCAACTATTTTTTGTACCAATTGGGTAAAGTGTACTCCTATAAACAAAATTTGAAGCATAGTTGTCTCTACCCAATTTCTTCAGAATTTGGAAACTATTTGTATTTGTAGTTTATAGCAATATAATTATTTGCGTAAGTGCAATAAGAATCTGTTTTCTTTTGTAACGGCACAGCTGGAGAAACTGGTTATTTTACCAAGGCTTTGACTGAAATGGCATGCTTCAAATATAAACAGACTGCTTTAAAGAATCAAAGTTGAATTACAGAGCCAATAAAAGCTTGGGAAAACTGGCCTCCAACCTTGTCTACACAGTCCCTGTATAGGGTTCCTGACCTGTTGTAACTAAAGAATGTCACTTTCTGACAGGCCCAGGAGGCCCAGGCTACCTTGGGACCCTGAGAAAAGGAAACAATTTGTCCAACTCACACAGGTATTTGCAAGCACAAACGCCTGGCTAGGGTCAAATCTTTAAAAAGAGGTCTAATCTAAAATTCCTTATGGAAGAAAGTTCCATCAAAGCCAATTTAAAAAGAGACTATATAACAAAAATTATTCTTGCTGCACTTTATACAAATCATCAGGCCAGGAATAAAAAGACTAAAGTTTATTTTGCAAACAAATCAAGCTTATCACACTTTTTGTCTTTAGTAAAAATGGGAGACTAGAAAGAGAAAAATTATGTTTCAATAACTATAGTACACCTGTTATTAGAATGTAGTCGTGTCTATTGTTTTTGAGTATTTTTCCTGCAATTTAGACTGACCCAGCTTATTCCTGTGAACCAGCCAGTGATCTCTGGATATAGCTCAGAAGGAAGAAACAAGAAGAACAGGTAATATAAAAATCTGGATCAGTATCATAATTCTGGGCACATACTGAAATCAGCTAGCCACTCCATGTCAGCTTGGTTCCAACTGCCCAGTTTATGGAAAGCCTTCTTATTTAGTTTACTTGAGATAATTGTAATTATTTTGCTTTACTCTTGCAGAACACATTGTCACTGTGCTCTTTGTGCAGGAATGAAGGAAAAGCTTACTGAATCTTAAACTCAACGCTTATTAGTCTTCTCAATATCACCTTTTGTCAGAACTCACTCAGAGTTATGAATGGCCCTCACCATACAGATGCTTTCTGACCAAGTACCTTGTGAATACCAGAGATCCTAATAGTTGGGGGGGAATAACATCACCCCTATTCAGCCTAAAGAAGATGGATCTTCATCCCTTTATAACCCTTAGAGCTAAAATTTCCTTGTCAAAAGGAAGGAGGAGAAAATATGTCAGAGGTATTGACTGATACCTTAGATTTCTCTAAAAAAGCTGTAAGCCAACCACCTCAAGCAAATGTTCTCAGGACCTCTTGAGACTGTGTCTAGGGCCATGGCCACTCATATTTAGCTCAGAATAAACCTCTTTAAATAGTTTATGGAGCTGGATTATTTCACCACAAAACAATAATGTTTAATCTCCTGCTTCACCACTTACTAGCTGGATAATTTTGGAAAGTTATTAAAATCTCTCGAATTCAATAACATAGGAACACGAACACTACAGGTTGCTGTGAGGATTAATGATAATATATGCATAATATAGCTTATGCCCCTGATGGGGTTCAGGACATGCTAACCCAAAATATGGTATACCTTGGCATTTGAGAAAACAGCAGAATCAGTAAGGCCACTCTCACCTTCTCTACCCTTTCCCCCTGTAGCAGTCCATAAAATAATTCTCTGACTTTCCCCTGAAATAGGTCCAAGACCCTCTTTAGAGAGGTATCCTGTGTATACCTGGAATAAAGGAATTGTTCCTATCCCTGAAGAAAAAAATCTGAACAGGTCTTCCTAAGTTTCCCCCCGCCCCCATTTATTACTGAAAGAATATTAGAAATATCCTTTCATCCTCCAATCATATTTCTCCATGAATCTCCACTCTTCATCAAAGTTAACATAGAAACACACGGGTGTCTGTTTGTTTTATCTTAATTTCTGAAGGTTCCTATGTCATGTAAAACTTGTATTAAATTAATTTGCTTTTCTTTTGTTCATCTCCTTTTGTTTTAGGAGTCTCAGCCAGAATCTTGTATGGAAAAGAAAAAGATAATACCATTGACTCTTAAACAACATGGATTTGAACTGGGCAAGTCCATTTATACATGAATTTTTTTCAATAAAAGTTATACCAAGTGTATCTGCCTCTCCCTCTACCTTTGCCACCCCTCAGTCAGCAAAACCAACTCCTCCTCCTCCTCCTTCTACTCAACATGAAACAAGGAAGATGAAGATCTCCACAGTCCACTTCCACTTAATAAGTAGTAAATATATATTTTTTTGTCCTTGTAATTTTCTTTTTCTTTTTTGTCTGTTTTTGAGACAGAGTCTCACTCTGTCACCAAGGCAGGAATGCAATGGTGCAATTTTTTTTTTTTTTTAATTTTTTTTTCAAAGTCTCACTCTGTTGCCCAGGCTGGAGTGGAGTGGTGTGATGTCAGCTCACTGCAGCCTCCACCTCCCAGGCTCAAGCCATCTTCCTACTGCAATCTCCTGGGTAGCTGGGACTACAGGTGCATGCCATAATGCCTAGCTAATTAAAAAAAAATTTTTTTTGTAGAGATGGGGTTTCATCATGTTGCCCAGGCTAGAAATTCATTTTTAAAAACCTGACTTTCATTTGGGAAACCTTTACAGACACCAATATGTAAATAATCTGGTTTTACTTTGATACTTCAAATACACAACGAATTAGAACTATACAGCTGAATCACCTACAGCATCTCCAAAGAGCCTGTACTTTCTGTAAAATACATGTACAAGATACGAGTAAATCCAAGTAATTAATTGTAAAGATCTGAGAAGGAAACACACATGGCTAATGCTGGGGCCCAGAAAAAGATACTCCAAAGCATAGCACCTTGGCCTATTGAATGCTTCACAGGGAAAGATGTTGGAAGGGCCTACGAAAAAAATTCTCTATGACCTTCTCCTGTCCTCCTTTCTCCAGCCCTTCTTCCTCCCACAAAGCAAGTCACAGAAATCAGAATTCCTCTTCCCCAAGAAGTCATAGACATTAGAACTCCCCTTTCCCCAAAGCAAGCTATTAAAACCTAGAGAAGTACTCTCCTCTTTCTCTCTTGAAGACCCTTATTCCAGAGGGGTCCTGCCCTATACCCGGGAGGAAGGAATGCTGTATTGAGAGCCTGCTGGAGCCTGCAGCACTTCTATTTTGTCCTGCTCTATTTAAATAAAGATTATTTCTGATAAACAACAGTTTCTTGCAAATCTTGTAGTAGCATTGGAAAGGTAGCAGGTGGGTGGCAGAAAATCTGCTGCTTTGTGCCTTCCCTGCACAAGATGGGGTCTGTGCACACCTTAGTTTATTCGGCATGCAGTCACGTGGTCCTCGAAGTTACTCAGAAAAACTGAAAGAAAAAGACCTCAGAGAAGCATCAGGATGACCCCACCTGCAGCAAATCATTCCCAGTGTCTCTGCAGGGCTGAGGCTCTGAGTGGGTGCAGGACAGGGTCCCACACATTGCACATGGCCTCCCCACACTCACACTGCCTGGTGAGCATTTTCAGAAGGACCAATGACCCCTTCAGGTCCCATCTGTCCATGTTAATCATCCTGAGGGGTTCCCAGGAAAAGTCCTGGGAACCAAACTGTGCTGGAGTCACAGGGGCAGGGGTGTGGTCCCCAAAGCACCTGAGGGGCTGGGTTCCTGGATGTCTAGTGTTGTATTGGTCTTTCTGCTGTGAACAGTTTCCCCTTTTCGATAACAGCAGCACGAACCAGTCCCCCTCAGAGGCCTGATGGAAAGTGAGCCTTCAGCCTGGCCCAGGTTGAAGGGGTGATTTTGAAATAGGCAAGTGTCCTGGGTGTGATGAGATGGTTGATGGCAAGACCCAGCAGCCCTGTGGGATGGAAGGGGTGATGGTAACGGGGGCTTTCATAAGGCAGGTTCCAGCTTCCCAGGAACCCGGTGCTTCTGTGCCAGGCAGTGAACTCTGACTTTGGCCTTTCCTGAAGCCAGGAAGTTGTTTCCTGCTGCTGCGAGCCTTCAAGGGCTACCTCCATGAACCAGGCAAAGCCAAAAGCAAACCCGAGTATCAGGATGGCAGGAGACCCACGGTAAGGGCACCTCTAGCCCATACACTGTGCGGCACCATCAGAGTCCCCACCAGGCACCAAGCACTGGATCAACCCAGACCTCGCTGGTTCCGGGGAAAGTCTCTGAAGCTGGCCTGACTGCAACACTCCTCAACCACGCGGAACCACCCCTTCTAACAGAGGAAAGCAGGTCTTGGGCTCACAGCAGCTCAAAGACCACAGCACAACAGTGGTTTAATGACATGCGGCGGGGGGGGGGGGGTGTCACTGCCACTGTTGTATCAAACCAATGAGCTTTCAGCTGCCTTGAGTTGATGACTTAGAGAGGGTTTGTTACACGTTCCATATTAAGAACTCCCTTCTATAATAAGTTCTGTATTTGTGATTACATCATAACCCATTGTGCAGATATGCAGCCATGTCTGAGGGTTTGTTTTTACTCTTTTCATTCTATTCTTCCCTATATTTTTGAAAGAACAAAAACATTTTGATCATCCAAACACTGATTAGAAAAGAACGGCGAAAGTACAAATGACGACATAAAAATAATCAGCCAGCCTCCCTGTCAACATGGGGAAATAGAAAAAGTGAGAATAGAATAAGATAATGGAAAGCAGAACACTAAATTCTTCCATGCCACGAGCATAGATAAGTCAACACTTGCAAGAATAGGGAGAGGGTCAAGAAATCAACCTGGGGAAACAGAGAAAGGTGCAACCTCTTTACAAGCAATTTTCTTGATTGTTGTTAGAGTGCTGCTTATGTAATAATATTTTAGTTTTAATGGAAAGATTGACAGAAAGGAAACCATTAGGTGACAGTGTGGGTAGTTTGTGGACATGGAATGAAAATCATAAAGGTAACCTGGGTGCGGAGGGTCACACCGGTAATGCCAGCACTTTGAGAGGCCAGGGCGGGTGGATCCTGTGAGCCCAGGAGTTCGAGACCAGCTGGGCAACATGGTGAGATCCCATCTCTACAAAAAAATACAAAAATTAGCCAGGTGTAGTGGTGTGCGCAGCCAGGTGGTGGTAGTCACAGCTACTCCGGAGGCTGAGTTGGGAGGATCACTTAAGCCCAGGAGGTCAAGGCTGCAGTAAGCTATGATCCTGCCACTGCACTCCAGCCCAGGCAACAGAGTGAGACCCTGTCTCAAAAATAAAAAAAAAATCACAAAGGTAGCATGAAAATGACTAAAGTTGCAGAATAAATCAGAGACTCTAACAGCTTTGCTAGTTATACCTGATGACATTAAGTGACAGCTTTTAAAATACCAATCTATGAACATCGCAATGGCCCAGAGGAAGAATGAAAATCACCCTGGGGACCAATGACCCAAACTTACCATGGTGATGGCCCTGGTTTCCTGGTAGGCCATCTTGATGTCGTCTGCAGCACTGGTATTGAGGAAGAAGTCACCCGAGTCTTTCCTGAAGTGGAGCTCCACCGGCAGGAGGCAGATTCAGGGAGAGTTGGGCTGTGTTTTGGAGGGTGAGGGGGTCCCCTGTTGGGTCTTACCCAGGCAGCCGGCAGGGCATGGGCTGTATCTGGAAGCCAAGACGGTCCTAGATGGTCACCTCTTCCAGGCTCACCCTCACATCCTCTACCAGGATGAGCTCTGTGGAGACCGATGAAGGCACTGGAGGGTCATGCTGAAGGGCAAGGGCAAGGCCATGAGATGCAGGAGGCCACAGGACACCCACGGACCAATACCAGGTCATCCTGCAGACCGACCTTCAAAAAGAACAGGCCCAGAAGCCCCAGGGCCTGGACTTGCTCCCAGCCACGAGCCCTGATAAGCCCCTGGTGCTCCTGAGCCCCATGGAATGGCCAAGGCCTATTTGAGGCCTCCCATCAGGCCCCCAAGGTGGAGTCAGTTACTGACTCCTGCACTCCAGACCCAAGATGCGTTGGCAGCAGTCCCACTTAGGTGCCTCCCCACCCTACCAGGCCCCAGTGGTGGGTGACTCACACACACCCTGCCCTTCAAGACTTCACAGCAAAGGGCCAGCTTCAGAGCATGTGGCAGACACCACTCCAGGCAGGGACAGGAAGGCCACTCTCGGCCAGGCTAGGCAGTGTGGGTGGGTCCCCTGGAAGAGTGGCCAAGCCTGGCTCGCAAGAGAACAAGGACAGCCTTCATGCCCTAGGGCGGCACATGACCCACAGAGCTCTGCTTCCTGCCTCGTGTCACATAAGGGAGCCACCCAGATCCGAGGTCCCCAGGGAGTCGCGTGTTTGAGCACCTCCTCGGGTCCACAGTTGTGCCAGATGCTCAGGGTGCAGCAGCAGCCTCAGGGAGAGGCGACTCCAATGCACATATGGAAGAGCAGGAGCAGGCCAAGTGCGGTGGCTCTCACCTGGAATCCCAGCACTTTGGGAAGCCAGGGTGGGAGGATCACTTGAGCCCAGGGGTTCATGACCAGCCTGGCCAACATGGCAAAACACATCTCCACTAAAAATATGAAAAATGAGCTGGGTGTGGTGGTGCACGACTGTAATTCCAGATACTCAGGAAGCTGAGGCAGGAGAATCACTTGAACCAAGGCGGCGGAGGTTGCAGTAAACTGAGATCATGCCATTGTACTCTGGCCTGGGTGACAGAGTGAGACTCTGTCTCGGGGGAAAAAAAAAAGGAAAGAAAGTGCAGAATCCTGGGGAGAACATGTCAGGGTGTTCTGGCTCCAGGCAGAAGGCTATGACACCCCCCCATTGCTGACCAAGGGATTCCTAGTGCCAGTGAGGGCTGAGCCAACAGGGACAGGCACAGGTGTGCCCCTTCAGGGGCCATCTCCCTCCAGACCAGCCTCCTGAGTGCTGCCCTCATGGGCCTCAGTCTCTTCCAAATCTTGCTCCCCAGGAGGCAATAAAAGCACCTCATCCTGGCATTTAGGAACCCTGGGAATCCAGCCCCACTTTCTCCTTTCAGCCTGTGCCTGCTGCCTCCACCTAAATGTAGAAGGACCTACATTTCCTGGTGGCCATGCCCTCTGTGGGGTGCCTGTCATCCATGCAGGGCTATTCCTGGGGAGCCCTTCCCTTCCACCCTCCAGTGCACCTACAGGGCCCCTACTATTAATAGCAGCACCTCCGCCTGGGGCAGAGTCAGGATGTGAGGGCTGTGGCCCAGCGAGGGGCTCAGAACTGTTCCACAGCCCCAGCGCTGGAATACAGGTTTAGCCTCTGTCCTGGGACTTGAGTGCTTCCCAACCTGGCCCCTGTCACTCGTTCAGACTAGCGCATCCCTCCAGAGAGCCACCCTCAGTCATCCTGGGCCTTTGCAGAGGCTACCCTCCTGCCCTTGTCTCTACTCACTTAGGCGACCCCTCCTCACACCGCAGGGTTCAGCACACTGGGCCTCTAGAAAGCCCCACTTCTTCCCTCACCAGAGCTGACCTGAGGCCCAGGCCACTCTTCTCTGGCCCCCACTTCACCTGGTGCTTCTCACGCTGAAGGAGCTTCATGGCTGGGGGTCCTTCCTGAAGAGGCTATGGGCTCATGGAGGGTAGGGTATGTCTGTTTCCTCTGTGTCCATTACATAATCTCAACCACATGAGGAAGGAAAAACCCTACAAGGAAAGGAAAATATTCTCTCCCTTCTCAATGGTTTAGATCAACCATTGAGAGATGAAAGAAAAGGAATTGAATATGTTGCATGTAGACATTAGGAGATCTTCAAAATCCAAAAGCTATTTCAGATTTTGAAATTACAAATGATTGAAAACCACCATGGCACGTTAAACCTATGTAACAAACCTGCACAATCTACACATGTACCCCAGAACTTAAGAGTACAATAAATATAGAAAAAGAAACTACGAACGAAAATGCTGTTGAAGTGTTGTACCAGTTTAAATAGCTAGGAAACGAAATATCAATCTCTATAATCCATCTAGACAAAAGCACTTACTTTTTAAAAGAGGAAGGTGTTTTGGGGACCAAAAGAGAGAAAACCTCTGTGAAAGATCCCCAGCCATGATTGGCCCCTGCTTTGCTCTGAGCTCATGAAAAGCCTTTGTGATGTCGTAACAGACAGGCCTATATAAGGCCCTGGCTGGGTCATGGTTTTTGGCCTGATAAATCCCTGGAAGCTTTTTTGGTGACCTGTGGACTCAGACCAGCTTAGCGATTACGAGTTGTTTGGGGGGGGTGGGTGGGGGGAGTTTTTGTGGGAGGGGCGTTGGGGGGAGTTTTTGTGGGAGGGGCGTGGGTGTTTTTTTAGTTATCATTGTTAGTATAGTTAATATAGTTAGTATTGCTTAGTATTTTAGTGTACTTTGGGGTAGTCAATAGTGTTGTTTAAGATTTTATCATAGTAGAGTTATAGTAGTTGTAGACTTAGAGAGGCACCATGAAGCAGGGATTGGCCTCCACCTCACCTGCCCTGCGGCCACTGCATTATCAAATACTGAATTTCATAGGCCGTGGTGCCTTTGGCGAGGTCACGCTGGCCTGGCACTTAAAGACCAGCACCCGGGTGGCGGTGGCGGTGAAAACAATCGACAGAACCGGCTTCCTCTCTAGCCACAGAGAGATGACTGTTTTACAGTCGGTGCACCACCGAAACATCATTAAATTATATCATATTATTAGCAGCAAAGAGGCGTGCCAGTTAGTACTTGAATACGCCGCAGGAGGAAGCCTGTCTAACTGGCTTGAACAGAACATCATGACAGAGGAGGAGGCCCGAGGCAAGTTCCAACAAATGCTGTCCGCCGTGAGGTACCTCCACCGCCGCAGCATCGCTCACAGAGACCTGAAACCGGACAACATGCTGTTAGATATTAAGGGAAACATCAAAATTGCGGATTTTGGATCGGCCACGAGTTACCATGAGGGGCAGAGGCTGACAATAGCTCATGGCACCCTGGCCTACATGGCCCCAGAACTCTTCGGGGCCCAGGGCTATGAATGCCCCGCCATGGACATATGGAGCCTAGGCGTCACGCTGTTCCAGATGGTGTCCAACAACCTGCCCTTCTCCGCAGTGAGTCGTACGCAACTGAAACGCCTAATTCTATCTGGCCAGTATGCTAGCCCGCAGTACTTTTCTGAAGGCCTTAAAAGACTAATTAAAAACCTTTTAACGCCTGATCCCAATGAGTGGCCAACAGCAGACAAAGTCATGGGGGAATCATGGGTGAACAACGGCCTTCACAGGAAGTCAGACCCCCAGCATGCCCCCACGGCCTCCCTGACCATTGAGCGCAATTGTGAAGATTTAGAAAACTTGGCACGGCAAGCCCTCCAGTGTGACCGTGTGGCCTCCTCCATTGTAAGCGCCATAGGCAGTGGTGGTGCTTTAGAAACCTTGGCAGAGGAAGCCCCCCAGCGTGACCTTGTGTCTGCAGCCTCCACCAAGTGCTCCACCGGCAGGGAAAATTTAGAAACTTTGGCTCAACCAGCCCTCCCGCATAACCTCACGGCCGCCTCCACCCAGATCACCACCCAGAGCACCGTGGCTCCACAACCAGTACACGAAGGCAGCGTCCTCCAAGCTGGGCAGCCCGAGGCTGTGTTGGCCCGGCCAACAAGAGGCTGGAGCTGCCGCAGGGCTGCCCGAAGGTGCATTGCCATAATAAGGAGATGCTGCTGGCCTGTGCCCATCCAAGAGGCAGAGTAAGAGGGCCCACCCAAGAGAAAAAGTAAGTAGGTGGGCGGTCAAGCCGCACTTCTTGCATTTTACTATATTTATTCTGTCTTTATTAGCATTGTTTTAATTGGCAAATCATGCTTGTACCTTCATGGGGTGCAGTGTGAGGGTGCAGAGTCAATAAGAATGTATTGCATTTTGCAAAACATGTTCATGTCAAATGTCTCTGCATTTAGATTGGAGAGGACGAAGGCCCTGAGGTCCAGGAACATTGAAACCTGAGATGCCCAGGAGCAACGTTGGAGCCTGCAGCACTTTATATAAAAAAATATAAAAATAAATGTATCATTCTGATAAATGACCATTTCTTGCTTCTTGCAAATTTTGTAGTAGCAATGGAAAGGTGGCAAGAGAAAGTAGCATTGGAGAAGGGCAAGGCGTGAGGCAAAGGAAAAGGCAGATTTACTAGCACCTGCCTTAGTTGAAAGAAAAGCGGGGATAATGAAAGGATGGAGGAGGACGTGGAAGAGAGTAAGAAAAAGATATAGCTAAACCAGAGTCTAAGCCAGACTGGAGAACGGTCTATAAAGATCATGCAGTTTACCCCCATGCAATACCTAGTGGTGGGATATGATCCAAACTGGTGGCTCACTGTCTCACACTACTACTATGTATCAGGTAAAAATGAACAAAAACAAACCCACCCCTTTGCCAATCAAAATATGTCACTGGAAGGCAAGAGGTGCGGCACAAGTTCTTGTATCTTCCCAGCTGCCCTGTTCCTTTGTTGAGGAGGAATCTGCTCCAAAAACTACAAGTACAAATTTCTCTTAAGCCTAAAGATAACATGACTTTAGATTTTAAGTAACCAAATTCTATGGTATTAGCCTTCACAGTACCACAAGCTGAGTGGCAATTACTTGCTAGAGATGTTTCTTACACAAGAAGTCATCCCTCGCTTTGGCCTACGTGCCACCATCCAGTTGGACAACGGTCCAGCATTTACGGCCCAAGTAATCCAGGTCGTCGCCGAGTCCCTCAACATCTGCAAACTACACATCCCTTACCATCCTCAGTCATCGGGTAAAGTTGAACGGGCCCACGGCATCCTCAAAGACCATTTGGCCAAACTTGCTATTGAAGTAAAACTCTCTTGGTTCAGCAAGTGAGCCGGGAACACTCCTACCTCTTGCCCTGGCCCCCCCATGAGGGCCAACGGGCCTGAGCCCCTTCGAATGGCTGTACGGCCGGCCTTTCCTGGTTTCCCATAATCTCCCTGCACGACCGCCTCCACTGGCCTCCTACCTTCCGTTTCTCTCTCTCCTCTGCCAGGTACTCAGGGAGCATGCTGACTGCATTCTCCCTGTCACTCTGGGACCAGAGGACCCCCACCCGGCAGCACCTCTCCAGCCAGGCTGGTTCTCCTCCAAGAGCTCAAACCAGGATCCTTGCAACCCAGGAATCCTGGACTGAGGGCCCCACCACCAGGACCCATAATCTTTCACAGCCAAACCGCCAAACAGGCAGCTATCAGTCCACTGTCTCCATCCTCATCCCACACGGTAAAAGCGCCGCACTCGGTCGCAATCATGGGTTTCATTTTCGGCACGGGCTGTGTTTTCTATATGACCAAACTAAGGACTACTGTCATTGGTGGAACACCACCTATGGGGTGTGCCCATACAGCTCTTGTGTTATCCACAAGCCACAGCCTCCAAGCCATCCCAACCGCATGCTCGCTCACTTCAGCAATGGTTCCTTAGCCCTCAACATCCGTGACCCTGGCACAGCTGTTAGGATACAGGAGTGTCTGGTAAAGTCTGTGAAGATTATACCTGGAGCCACCCTCAGGGAACATGGCTAATATTCCGGTCCTATACCCGCATCATCTCTAAAGCAACAGAACAGCTCAGTTCTGTAAGCCATACAATCCTGCAAAATGAAGCCATCCTAACTAACCAATTCAAACCCTCAGATAACACCTCTCAGTCTTTCTCTTGGTTGACTCTAGTACAGCAGGGAGCCAACATGTTAAATTTAACTAAAGCCATGAATATCACCAACTGCTTTTTATGTGCCGCTCTCAGCAACCCCCCCCTTAACTGTAGTTTCCCTCAGGTCCGGGTTTAATCTGTCACAATCACCTACGGGACCTGGCACCATCTTAACGGATATCCCCTTGTTCCAAGTACACCCTCAAAATTTCTCTCTCTGCCATGAGACAGCCAGCAGCTCCAATCCCAGCTGTAACACCACAGTAAAGGTAAAATCCTCCCTCTATGCACCACCAAGAGGATATTTCTGGTGTAATGGAACCTTAACTAAAGTTATTAATGCCTCCTTCCCTTTCCCTTGTGTGCCTGTCACCTTGATCCTGCAGTTAGAGGTCTACGGACAGGCCAAACTTCTATTCCTCCTTCCACCCTCCCCTAATCACCGAGATAGACGAGCAGTCTTCCTCCTCATGGTCGTTGGTCTCTCTCTAGCATCCTCTCTGGTGGCAGCCGAGCTGGGTAGCGGCGCCCTAGGCTACAGTGTCACCTCAGCCACTCAACTAGAGGACAAGCTTCGCGTGGCTATCGAAGCGTCGGCCGCCTCCCTGGCCCCCCTCCAGCGACAAATCACGTCACTGGCCCAGGTAACTCTCCAGAACCGAAGGGCCCTGTCTGTTTCTTCAGGAGCAGTGCTGCTATTACATCAATGAAACAGGCCTCGTAGAAGAAAATGTCAGCACTCTCTATCGCCTCCAAGAGGACCTCCACAAGAAGCAGAATGCATCAACCTGGCCTCTTAACTGGTGGCAATCCCCCATGCTAACCTGGCTAACCCCTATTATCACTCCCATCATCATCGTTTGTCTTCTGATAATGCTATCCCCTTTTTCCCTCAGGTTTTTATGGGCCCGCATGAGAGAAATTTCCAGGGTGGCCGTAAACCAGATGCTAATTCACCCCATGTCTGACTCCCAACCGAGGCACCAGCCAACTGACCCTTCTCCCTCACTCTGCCCCTATTCAACAGGAAGTAGCCAGAAAGCAGCAGCATCCTATATCATCAAAAGAATCGGAGTGAGAGTTTCTCAGCTCAGTTGACCATTTGACTTCTCCCCTGCTCTAGAAGTTTATAAAAAACCATCAGGCAACTACCAATCTTCTAAGAAAGTACAAACTTCATCAGTTGCCTTCAACAATCTTATCAGCAGAGCTACAAGATTACACAGGTTATTTTCCAGCACAAACCTCTAAAAAGCTAAGACAAAATCATGAAGCTCCATATGAATTCAACAAACGGTCTCTTTTTAAGCCTGACAGCTAAAATTTTCAAAGATTTCTTTTTTGTGGTTTTAAAGTTTAGTTTTCTGAAAGGTATAATTTTTGCTGTCAAGTTATACCATGTTCCAGCAAAATGGTAATACACCAGAAGAGCTATATTTATACATGATACCAAACACATATGACAGACAACAAAATGTTGTCCTGATTCACTTCTAAAATACTCTATTGCTATAATTATTGATCATACAATGGTGGTTTATAATCATTACGAGAAATCCCAGAAAGGTAACATTTAAGCATGACAACCCCAAACTTGATGCTCTATTTTTATGTAGTTTAATACCTAAGCATGCTGTTAAAGTGCCAGTTCCCCTTCAATATAGATCATCATCTTAGAGAATTTCAGGTCATGCCCAGCATGACAACTGAAGACAGGGTATTAGAATAAAGAATCGACTACGTCTTAAAAACAAACGTAGAGCTAAAATTAACAGACAGGATATAAATATTTTGGTATTATAGGACACAGATACTAACTTTACTTAAACACTGTTACATAAACCAGCTTTTAAAAAACAGAATATACACTTACATATATTGACATATGAAAAAAAGAGGAGATACCTCAAAAATCTTGCCAGTATTTACCAAGAAATCAAGATTTTCAATAAGTAAATCCTTAGATGAATAATTTAAAACAGTAACATTGAATATCAGATTATACCTATAGGCAGATCTTTACTCTTAGAACCACTATTTAAGATAATGACTGAGAGAAGAGAAAATGTATCATTTATTATACATTCCCTGGAAGTAAATACTTTAAAAATAAATGGCAAAGTTCTCACTGATAAGTCTGTTCCTGAACACTTAATGAACAAGAATGTGGTAAAACCTCCAGTTAGAATCTGATTCCATTAATGCTCCAATTTTATGAATTCCTGAGCTATCATTTTACTTCTGTTAATATGTCTAACCTTGAAGGGTTTTGCTATGTTCTACACATACAGACATGAAATAGGGACACAAAGAAGGAACTTTTCTCTTAATTTAAGTTTGATATACCTTATTCAAATTTGTAATATTAAAAACAGAGTAACATTGATAGATTAGAGACAACATGCACTTCATTTTTTTTCCCATTTAAAGAGAAGTGGCTTCTACCACACAAGGCATGATGTGTATAATAAGCCATAATGTATGCCAACTTAAATGAATAACAGGGAGTTTTTAAAAATGCAGTAACTATTAAAAAGTATTCCTTAGTTACCCCCATGGATAGGACAATAAGTTACTCAACAAAAAAATGCACGGTTAATTTTTTAGGCATTTTTGCAGTAAGTTCCACAACTTCAATATCCTTGTATATGTCGTAATATGTACATAAATATCATGCAGAGATGTCGTTAAAACCACAGCCTCTGGCTAATATGGAATACACTGAAGTTCTGTAAAATTATGAAAATCATAAATGTTCAACCTGTATGAAGCATTATGACATTTTTCAAAATCCATATTGAAAATCAGCCATTTTAGATGAACCTACATAGTAGCAGAGAATGAATTGTAACTTTATACCATCTTTGGATATGGCTCACATATTTCTAACTCTATTAACTGCCTCTTGAAAAATGAACTTGCTAGCAGCAAGAGATGCTGAATTAGTTTTATGGAGCAGCACTGGACTCATTATTCAAATAACTAGCATTATTTTCCTGATATTTTATATTTATCTTTTAATATAAATATTGCTTCATTAAAAATGTCAGTTTGATGAATTTCACCTGATGCATGAGAAGACACACATTATAAGAAAAAAAAAAAGTCCTACATTTTCAGGCAACATTTTAAACTTATTTTAGGTATTAATTTAGTAATTATTACTTGATGGTAACAGAAAGAAACTAACAATGCTCTCATAAAAATGTACTCCGTGTAGGTTCAAGCCAAGTTGAAATTTAATTTCTGCTTTTAAACAATATGTCATCTGCATACCATACAAATACAGCCATGTATCCAAGCATGAAAGTAAACATTTCAAAAAAAGCAGCAAAGGAAAAACATAAAATAAAGTTCTACCTACAGGGATTCCTCTGACTATTTTCGGTGAGTCCTGGAGATGACATGGATGTGACCTGAATGAGTGAACAGAAGCTCAGTGCTGGTCAAGTGAAGCCTCCAGTTACCAGGCAGCTGCCCTCACGTGCATCTTCTGGGATGTAGAACAAAGGAAGTGAGGCTGAAGCCAGAAGCAGCTTTTTCCAAAGAAATTGTAGTAAGCCTGTTAGTTTTTTGCTGATGGCTTAAGCAGACATACATTGGAATCTACTGCCTCTATAAAAGCAAAATGCAAGCTCTCAGGGGCTCTAGTGTACAAAGATGTATGCACCGGTCTGGGACCATACCAAATGCAGCTCAAAATGGAGGGGAGGAAAGGCTGAAAATCCACTAAATCCATCTGAATCTGTCATCTAGGTACAAAGATGCTTTAGTAACACACCAAGAGAGAGATGAAATCTTGCTGTTTGAAAGTAGTAACATAAAAATTAAAAATATAGTTCATTTCATAACACGCAAGGTATCTAAAATGTTCCCCCACCTCATTTTTAATGTGGCATTAGCCTAAAGGTTCTTTCAAATTCAGCAACACTAATCAGTGGCTTGGAATTTGCTATATATATTTAATAAGTATCTTAAATCATCAATTCTATAGTTACAAATACTTCTCCCACAATCTTTTCTGTTTTCAAAACCGTATGGTCTAAATCCCACTCCTGATGGTCCCCTCTGAATCACAGCTCCATCCATCAGCCACTCTCACTGTATCTTCAACCTCTCCCTCTCTACAGCTTTTGTTCCTTTTTCACATACATATACTCAACTTCCTCCACAAATTTAAGAAAAAAATCCTCCCTTCAACCTAACTGTCTCCTCTAACTACTACCCTTCTTTCCATCCTTTAGCCTTAGCTTTCGAAAGCATTGTTTCTACTTCCTCATTCATTTACATATGTAATAAGCATCAAAGTGCCAAGCACCTGGGTCACAATGGTGAACACGGCAGGACAGTCCACTCATTCCAATCCTCTGCCATCTGGTTTCCACCCCCAGCTCTCACATACACAAACTCATGCTGCCAAAAGTGTCCTCATTAAGATCATCAGTTCACTCTCAGGCAATATTTCAGTTTGTCTTCTCCACAACAATATGACATTGCTTCTTGACATGTCCTTGAAATGTTCTCCTTACTGCATTTTCCCCTTTGCCTCTAGGTCTCCACTATGGGCAGCTAGCCCTCTTCTTGTACCTGTCTGGTGAATCGTGCTTCCTAGATTTTTATGCATTGTCATCTTTTTTCATTCTGCCCTGTTCTCCGTGGGCAACTTCATCCAACCCCAGGCTTCCATTCCCACCTACATGCTGGCTATTCTCAAATCTAGCACAGCTCTTTCTCCTGAGGTTCAATAGCCCATTGGACACTTCCACCTAAATGTCTTATAGATACTGAAAATTTAACATGCTCAGGATGAAATTAACTCAGTAAGAATAAAATATTAAGGAGTAAATTTAACAAAAGAAGACTCATATATTGAAAACAACAAAACTGCTTAGAAAAACTGAAGATGACTTAAATAGGGATACATTCTATGTTCATGGATTGAAAGACTCAGTATCATTAAGATGATTATTTTCCCCAAATTGATCTATACATGCAACACAACCATCCCTATTAAAGTCTCAGTAGGTTATTTTCTCTGTTAAAATTGCCAAAATGATCCTAAAATTTATATCAAAAGGCAAAAAAACCTTAAATAGCCAAACCAATTTTAAAAAGAACTAGGTTGGAGGACTCAGACCTCCCAATTTCAATTTTACTACGAAGCTACAGTAGTCAACGCAGTGTGGCATTGGCAATAAGGAACAAAGTTGAGTGTTCAGAAAAAAACTCTTACATTATGATCACTGGTTTCCTACAAAGGTGCCGAAGCAATTCAATGGGGAATCAAAAAATAGTTCTGAGGTTTGTGAGGGAGACTTGGGCACAGTGCAGCCTAGAGCCCCAAGGTCTGCCAAAAAAAATGGTTCTGAGACAACTGGATATCGATATGTCAAAAAAAAAAAAATGAAGGTGGACTTTTAACTTGCACAAACACAAGGCTTAACTGAAAATAGATCACAGACCTAAACATAAGAGCTAACTAGTGTTGTCAAGGATAAGGAGAAACTGCAGCCCTCACACACTGCTGACCCCAGGAACGGAAAGTGGTACAGCCATTTTTGTAAAACAGTTTAGCAGTTTCTCAGAAAGTTAAACACAAACTTGTCATATGATCCAGAAATTCTAGTCTTAGCTATATACTCAAGATAAATAAAAACATATGTCAACACAAAGACTTCCATAAGAAAGTTTAAGGCAGCATTATTCACAAGAGGCAAAACCCAGAAACAATCCAAATGTCCATCAGCCGGTGAGTGGCTAAACAAAATGGGGTATATTCATACAACGAAATATTAATGCAGCAATAAAAAGAAATAGTTTACTGATTTTTTATTCTACTCAGTTTCTTTCTTTTTTTTTGGAGCGAAAGACGAAGTCTCTGTCACCCAGGCTGGAAGGCTGGAGTTCAGTGGCACGATCTTGGCTCACTGCAACCTCCGCCTCCGGGGTTCAAGTGAATCTCCTGCCTCAGCCTCCTGAGTAGCTGGGACTACAGATGTGTGCCACCATGTGTAGCTAATTTTTTTTTTTTTTTTGCATTTTTAGTAGAGCAAGATTTCAACGTGTTAGCCAGGATGGTCTCGGTCTCCTGGCCTTGTGATCAGCCACCTTGGCCCCCCCAAAATGCTGGGATTACAGGCATGAGCCAGAGCCCCTGGCCCTAATCAGTTTCTTGAATCTCTGTCTTTCTACTCTAGCACTGCCTGAATTCAAATCTGTTTCCCAACTAACCTTAGTCTAGACCTGCTCTTCTCTAACCTATCTCCTATTTGATTCCAGAAAACTTGCTTTAAAATGCAAATCTGATCCTTCTACCTTGATTGAAACCCTCAAGGATATCCCACTCCCTATCCAGACTCTATCAGCTACAACAGTATACTCTGAGCTCTTTTTGATCATACACCCCTGCCACAAGAAAATGTACCCCCAAATGTGTATATTCGCATATCATACATATGAATTCGTGTTCTAATTTATTACACAACATACACAAAATTGACATTTAAAGGATGACATAAAAAGCAAATAAAAATTCCAGTTTCCTCTCTGCTCCTAATGTTTTGCATACCCACATTCCTCTCTGAAGACCACTGGCCTAAAGGGAAATGTCCAAGTTCCTGTGCATGGCATTCAAGGCTGGGTACCAGTTGTTTCTTGCCTCTCTGTCCAATTTCAACCCTCATCACTTCACCCCACACACCAATGCTTCAGCCACGGCAAATTACTTGTGGCTCCTTTAATAAATAAATTAAATTTTAACTTGTATTCTTGAAATGAACATATCTACATCTTTACAATTGTTCTTTCCTCTTCCTGGAATGTCTTTACTATCCTTTCCAGCCCAGTGAGTACTTGTCATTCAGATCAAGTGACATGTCCTCTCTCTGGTTGGTTATTCCCACCTTAGTGTGCTTATTTCTATTATTACTATATTGTATTCAAATTATATATTTGCCTTTCTAACCTATAAGGTTTCCACAATCCTTTAGTTCCTTGAAGACAGAAGGCAGTAATATCAACTAACCTGAGTCACTTAAATATTGTTTAATGGCAGCAGTTTTGTCTCACATGTTAAGCCAACTCTTGAAGTGAACCAACAAACTACTAAGTTTACCAACTAGTATCATCACCCCTATTTGTAACATGCTAAGGGCTGCCAAGTCAGTAATATGCATAAGCCACATCCATGAGTCATCCAAACAAGTGAGACTCCCCACAGCCTCAGAATTCTCCAAGTCAGATGACCTCTTTGACTTGGTAATTTCTATTTTTACTCAAATTTAGCCATCATCATCACTGGGAATTGCTTCCGTTTTAAGATTTAAAACTGAAGTCCCTTCTTAAACCACAAGATCCAACTCAGCCACTAAAAGTGTTGTTCCCCTTTAAGGGGTACCTCACCTGTACCACCCAGCCTGCTTATTCTGCTGGTCTGGTCAGGCTTCTCCTCTCCGGTCTGAAGGCCACAGCGAATTATTTCAATCATGCTCTCACTAGAATCCATGGTTACCACACCCTCCTGGCCCATCTTATATGTCTTCCCATTTCCAACTCTGTTAACCAAATATATTTGCTTTGGTGTTTATTTCTACTTCTGAGCCTAGCCCTGAAAAATTCAGATTATCATTCCTTATGTGAATTCTTAAAAAATTATTTCATCCTTCCATGTCAACTTTTTCCTATATTATCAGCCATCTTTTTGTTCTTTAAGGTCTTAGGAAAAGAG
Source organism: Callithrix jacchus (assembly GCF_049354715.1). Classification (NCBI taxonomy): domain Eukaryota; kingdom Metazoa; phylum Chordata; class Mammalia; order Primates; family Cebidae; genus Callithrix; species Callithrix jacchus. The sequence continues at coordinate 15,153,195 of NC_133505.1, read as the reverse complement.
ATGTCCCTGGATACCTTCCAAGGATAACCTATCTGGATACCATTTATTTCCATTTTCTTTATTATGGTAATGACTCCTTCTGTCTCTTCAACTACACCTCCCCTGACTTTGACCCTGATCCTGTCTTGTTGCATTTTCATTTATTTCTATCCATTCACGATTGAATGTTAGTTTCTGTCACCTTGATTTCTAACTACTCATATGCTTCTTTTTTTAAGAGACAGTCTCACTCTGTTGCCCAGGCTGGAGTGCAGTGATACAATCTTGAGTCACTGCAACCTCTGCCTCTTGGGTTCAAGCAATTCTCATGCCCCAGCCTCCCAAGGTGCTGAAACTATAGGCGCTCCCACACCACGCTGGGCTAATTTTTTGTATTTCTCGTATAGATGGGGTTTTGTCAGGTTAGCCAGGCTGTTCTCCAATGCCTGACCTCAAGTGATCTGCCTGCCACAGCCTCCCAAAGTGCTGGGATTACAAACGTTCCCAGCCTATTCATACCCTTCTGATTTTCAATTCGGATTCACCCTTTACAAACAGCTCTTTCAGGTCACCAACGACCTGTTCATTGACAAATCCAATAGGCTCTCCCCATTTGGCTCAACTTCTCTGCATTATTTATGTCATGGGTAACCACTTTTCCTCCTCTAAACTCTCTCCTCTGTAGTTTTTTTGTCACTACACTGCCTTGGTCTTCCTGTTTCCTCTGACCACTCTGGTCCTGGCTCATCCACTGCTCTCTGCTTTCCAGAGCTAAGCCTTGAATATCCTATGTTTTTAAAGACTGAGAAAGCTTATGTAGTCTACACGTGCTTACAATAATGGAATTCCTTCCACACTAAAAATATGAAATTAGGACTTTTATGATCTTATCCTCCTTTTTTCTGTTGTCTAATACTTGAGTGACTGTCACTAAAAAGTTTAAATGAATGCAGTATTTCGGGACCACAGAAAAATTTCCTATTGCCAACATTAAAACAGGAACAACTAGTTCTAATAATCTTGTAGAGATTGGCTATATGCAGCACAAGTAAGTAAGGTGAACTTATCTCATCAACCTCAATGGAGTACAAAAGGGAGAACCCAGACTTGGTGGATGATACGTATCTATATTACTAACTTGGAGGGTTACTAATTTTGTACTGTGGTTCTCAAAAGTTAGTTTTCCCCCAATTTAGAAAAGAGCTTCTAAATATAAGTTGAATAAGCAATTGGAGGAAGTAACCCCTTTTATTTTCCTGCAACCTGAAAAGGACAAAGGCAATATTCAAAAAATAATAAATTGCCACAATATGTTTGAACAAATTTTTAAAACTTTTTTTCTCCACTAACACTTTGGAAGAGCTATTAAATTTCTGTTTTTCTTGTTATAGGGTACTCTTTTTTTTTTTTTTTTTTGAGACAGAGTTTCACTCTGTGGCTCAGGCTGGAGTGCAGAGCTGTGATCTTAGCTCATTGCAACCTCCACCTCCTGGGTTCAAGTGATTCTCCTGCCTCCTCCTCCCAAGTAGCTGCGTGTACTACTGCACCTGGCTACCTTTTGAATTTTTAGTAGAGACGGGGTTTCACCATGTTGGTCAGGCTGGTCTCAAACTCCTAACCTCAGGTGCTCTGCCCCCCTTAGCCTCCCAAAGTGCTGGGATTACAGGCATGAGCCACCATGCCTGGGCCATGTTTTTAAAATATTAGCAAAACATGGCCAGGTACGGTGGCTCATGCCTGTAATCCCAGCACTTTGGGAGGCCAAGGCGGGCAAATTACGAGGCCAGGAGTTCAAGACAACCCTGACCACCAACACGGTGAAACCCTGTCTCTACTAAAAATAAAAAATAAGCCAGGTGTGGTACTGTGCACCTGTAATCCCAGCTACTCAGGAGGCTGAGGCAGGAGACTCTCTTGAACCCAAGAAACAGAGGTTGCAGTGAGCCAAGATCAGGCCACTGCACTCCAGCTTAGGTGACACAGTGAGACTCTTTCTCAAAAAAATAAAATAACAAATAAATAAATTAATTAACAAAATGAAGAAACTATTGAATGAACATTGATACTAAAAATCTAGACATAATGCAACATTCAATTTAGGGTTTGTTCACATTTGAGATCTTTAATTGGTCTGTGGGTGGATCTGATTGCTGTATTTGCACATAATTAGGAATATGTGTATACACAAGATATTTCAGCCTAAATTGAATGATTCTATTGGGTAATGTACAACACTACCTAACCTTTTGCAAACTGTTATTCTCTTCTTTTTCTCTGAATATTGTCATACTAAAAAAGTATGCCTCAGAACTGAGATGCAAGTAAAACTAACATTTTACATAATCTGTGTCCCTGCCTGTCTTTTAATATTAACGTGACTGTGTTTTTCCACCCTTTCTTGTTATATAAGATACTAAACTAGTCAATCAAAAGAATGAGAAGGAAAAAGCATTTTATAAGGATTTCAAATCTTATTTTAAACCACTGATTTAAAAAAAATGTACACAAGTAGTGGTTTACAAATTCAATAAGAACAATGACAGCCATGACAACACATTATATCACATAGTCATATAACATTACCTTCAAGAAACTGGCCATGAGCTTAATCATTTACTATAGCTGTAGTAGATCAAACAGAAATCCAGCCAAAACAAGGCTGTTCAATAATAGCTATAGAAGAAATTAGCCTTTATATCTTTTATCTTGAGAATTTGTCATTTTTTTCTAAATACAAACAGATCAGACACAAACAATTCAACCACAAATGATACTCTTGAAAATCTTTAATCATTCAGTAAATCTAAAGGATAATGCTGGTTTATATGTGAAGTATAATAAACATAAAACAACTAACATCAGAAATGATTTATTAAGTGATTCAAAGAGTTTTTTTCACTTATTGAAATGAGTCTCTGTAGAATAGGATTTCTACTTACTTAATTGCTCATGAATAATTGAAAAATAGCAAACTGGAAGGACCTTGAGCTACTGGAAAGTTTGTGTTTTTCCCTAGTGTTTCTCCATGACCAGTAAGAGTCAATATGACCAAGAATTATTCTCCAGCATCCCTCCTTCAAACGTTCCCTGAAAGTAAAAATAATGCTGGGTGCTTTTGGAATCTCAGAATATAATTCATCTGAGCCTCTAATTTTACGAATAGAGAGAGAAACTGTGCTGGAAAAGTTAAGAGGCTCATCCAAAATCATAACACAGCAGCAGAGCCAGACCCAGCACTGAAGACCTCTCAAAAAGTTCGAGTAACTGTAAGGTCAATTGCAGAAGCACCTTTTGATCCTTGTCACCACTCCCTTTCCACGTGGCCCAGACTGCATAAAAGAAACTAGAATCTTCTTAAACTGTGATTCTCAACAACCTCAAAGTTAGCACTGCACCTCCCTAACATACCACTCATAAAGATAATTAGCCGAAACTCTCACTTGGTCCAAGTGTTAGAGAGAACATCAAAACCACAAAAGAAATTAAACAAAACCTACAAAAACAGTTTTAAGTAAAGTTTTACTTTTTTATGTAAACTGATTTTTAAAATGAGTTTTTTCATCATCATCAAGAGAGAACATCTGACAACAATGAACTCTCTACTTTAAAGTGAAGAATTAACACAACATTACCTTTGAAGGTTTCAAGTTCCTTCCTGCAGAAAAAAAAAGACAAGAAAATGCAAATTTAAAATCTCTTCCCAATGAAAACTGTTCTTTCAACATAATAAAACTTTATATACTTTAAATGCCCACAGGGGTATTTCTGGATCCTCATATATCAATTATACTTTACTGAAATGACCAGTACAATGAGCCTAAAGCAACTATTTTCAGCTATTTCTGCTATTTTCTATTAATGGTTCAAAAAAGTTCCATCAGAATCTAAATAATAATCTAAACAATAAAACAATTGTAAGGACAAAGATAGCATTTTAATGCCAGCTTTGAACCACCTCATATATATAAAAATCAGTTTATAAAAAGCACTTAACAAAATTTTTCCTTGATGGATAAATATTCGATACTGGAGTTTTGAGATGATTAGTTAAAAATCATCCAGAATAGAAGTAGTTATTTTCCCTTTCAACAGCAAAGGAGAAAAGGGGGAAAGCTTTTATCAAAGGATTAAGGTCCACAGCTCATCCTGCCACAAAGGGCCACGCCTCCAGGAATCTTCTGCTTTATTATTTTGTCCATGTTAATTAAGGATGCTAAAACACAAAGCAAGTTGTTTTGAAGTTTTCCCTCACAATTTTGCAGTTACGTATTTTTTTCCTCATTATCAGTACTAATGAGTAATTTTGAGGAAGTAAAGGCTCCTTATTCCACTTAAAATACGAGACATTTATTTTTCTACTTGTGCTCTAGGTTTTATTAAAAATCAAGAGATGTTTTGAATTCTTAAATCAATGTTCTATATACCTAATTACAATACCCCTCATGTTCCAAAATAGCTGAATACACTCAGCGGCTCCTAGGAAGGCCCGGCAAGCTGCCTATCAAAAGGCCAAGTAGATAATCTTCTTGCAAGTGCCAAAGTGAAGGCTCTTAAATCAGATGGTCATCCCACTCCTTTTCTTCCTCACAGTACCTACTTATAATAATTCTCCAGCACCACGGCTCATAACTACAAAAGAATTTTCAATCCCCTTTTTTGAAAAATCTGTGTGGCCAGGCTCAGTGGCTCATGCCTGTAATCCCAGCATTTTGGGAGGCTGAGGGGTGGATCACCTGAGGTCAAGAGTTTGAGACCAGCCTGGCCAACATGGTGAAACCCCATCCCTACTAAAAATACAAAAATTAGGCCAGGTGTGGTGGCTCACACCTGTAATCCCAGCATTTTGTGAGGCCGAGGCGGGCAGATCACGAAGACAAAAGATCAAGACCATCCTCGCCAACATAGTGAAACCTCGTCTCTACTAAAAATACACAAATTAGCTGAGGGTGACGGCATGCACCTGTAGTCCCAGCTACTAGGTAGGCTAAGGCAGGAGAATCATTGAACCTGGGCGGCGGAGGTTGCACTCCAAACTGGTGACAGAGGGACAACAACAACAAAAATTAGCTGGGGGTAGGGGTGGGGTGGGGTGGTGGCGGCAGGTGCTTATAATCCCAGCTACATGAAAGCCTGAGGCAGGAGAATCGCTTGAACCTGGGAGGCAGAGGTTGCAGTGAGCCAAGATTGTGTAACTGCACTCCAGCCTGGGCCAAAGAGCGAGACTCGGTCTTTAAAACAAAACAACCCTGTGTAATTGTTTCCCTTCAGACAATAATCAACTTCAGTCTTAAAAGCTTAGCTAGGTCCAAGCTAAACATGCCTAAAACCTGCTTTATACCCCAATAATAAAAACCAAACACAACAGGCAGGCAACACGTATCATAAGAGAATCTCGAAAAGGTATCTTCAATTTACTTCTTAATGATGTCCTCACATTAGCAATTCCCCAATGTGGGGAAAGTTGATGGAACACTCAGTTCAATATTCTAATGAGTAATTCTTTTTTTTCTATGATTACAATCTTTAGCGAGCTTCTAATTTTCTTTTTAGAACGTGTGACTGTGAGCAGAATTTCTAAAGGGCCCCTTGTTTTAAAAAGCTGAAACTCAGAATAATGATTTCATACACACTGTTCTTCTCCCACTCCCAAATACTAACAACCATAAAAACAAGGAATCCAACATCTACTATTAAATACATTAATAAGCGAGTGTGCAACTGAGGAGGGAGCTTTTCCTGTGGACTCATCCTGCTCACCCTGCAACCATCTGGCTGCTGCTGTGAAGAGGACAAGCAAAGGATCTTCTGGGCATCCTCTTTCACACAGCGTCATGACCGGCAATTCCACAACTGTCGGTGAAATTTCCAAGAAACTTCCCTTCAGAAAGAAAAATCATTCCTGTACCCAGTTCCTAAAACAGATGACTGCTTGAAGTAGTGGTGGTACAGATAATCGGCTTAAAGAATTATCGAACTTTTAAGGAACTGATGAAGTAAAGCAGCAGCACTGAAAGCCTTGAGATTTCACAATTTTTGGGGTATACTCCACCATCTGTAAGAAGTATTCAGCATTTGGAAATATACAAAGAGAAGGCAGGGAGAGGCACATCAGTCACAGGCAGCAGTAACTGCGAGATCACGGAGGCCAAAGATGCAGGTTATATTTAGGAAACATATTTCAGAACAGCAGGATGAATGAAGAGAAAGTAATTCAGATAAAAAGGTAGGGAGTTCTCAGTGCCAGGGTAAAAGATTCGGTTTTATTTTTAGCAGGAGAATAACATGAGCAAAGCTGTATTTTAGGAAGAATGTTCTAGCTGTGATGGATGATATTGGCAAGGGAGAGAATAAAAGCAGTGAGTATTCAGGAAACCATGGGGGACCATTGGGGAAGAGCTAATTAATATTTGGCAAGAGCAACGTAAGTGGCAATGGCAATGAAATAAAGGATTCCAATTTGAAAAGTATCATAAAGAAGACTCAACAGCCCAAGGCCTCTGACTAAATGGGGTAAAAGCAGGAAGGAGACAAGCATTCTAACGGGGACAATTCTAGTCTGGATCACGAGAAGGGAAGACTTTGGAGGGCGATGCATGAGTTCAGTTTGGGAATTGCTCAAACAGGAAGGCTGAAAGCTGCAGACAGGATTCCCATCCCTTTCAGCCTGCTCAAGGATTTAACTCCTATAGATTCCTACTCTATCACTTCACATTCACTCTTGAACCCATTCCAATTTGGCTTCTGGAACACGCACTACACAATCAAGGCCACCAACAATCACCATGTTGACAAATCTAGTGACCAATTCTGTTTTCATCCTAATCCTTCAGCAGCATTTGACTCAACTGGTAGTTTCTTTCTTTCTTTTCTTTAAATTTACTTATTTTACTTTAGGTGCATACTGTATCTGGAATTTCTCCTCATGTTATCCCTCCCCAATCTCCACCAATTGCCCCCAGTGTGTGGATGTTCCTCTCCCTGGGTCCACATGTTTTCATTGTTCAACACCCACCTATGAGTGAGAATATCTGGTGTTTGGCTTTCTGTTCTTGTGTCAGTTTCTTGAAACAGTTCCCTCTAGTGTCCTCCTCAGTTTCTTTTGCTATTGTTTCCATCCCATTCAGACCACAAGGTGCTGGAGTGCTGCAGGCTTGGTGCTGAGCCCTCTTCTCTCCTCAGCTTACATTCGCTCACAAGCCAGTTTCATCCATAGCCTTAAATGCCATCCATATGCTACTGGCTCCATGATCACATTTCTTGTTTTGATCTCTTCTTTGAATTCCAGACTCATATGCAACTGCCCAGATGACAGACAGCTTTATGCAAAAGTGGAGGAGGCTTCTCAAACATTTGCAAGACAGCCTGTTCTTCTCCAGTCTACCTCATCTTAGTTAACAGCATTACACAGCTCCTCAAGTTTTGGCTCATCCATCTCCCTCATTCTCCATCCAAATAATCAATAAATCCTGTCAATTCTATCTCAAAACATATCGTGAATTAATCCATTTCTCTCCATTGTCACTGCCATCAACCTTATATAAATATCCATTTTCTTATACTGAATATAATTTTGGTTGAGTTCAATCATTCAACAAAAATTTATTAAGCCTTAGACACTATGGTAGTGTTAGGAATAGCATTAGGAATAATGCTAGGTTTGGAATAGACATGTTCCATAACCTCAAGGAACTTTAGTGGGAGAGACAGAGAAGGAAAGCAATAATTAGAAATCAACATCATAGATTACACTGCTTTGGTAATGACATGCTGGGGATACTCTAAAAATAAAGTAGAGAGGACAACTCATTCATTTTGGTTTGGTAGAAAAGAATCTCCTGGAGAAGCAAGGACTGAGCTGAAGAGTTTTCAAGGACAGTAAAACTGATGATGATGCGCAACACTTATCAAGAACACAGCAGATACTTTACTCTCAATCATTAAGTCACACTCTCAGTTAACTAGATGAAAAACTATGGGTAAGCAGGAGTTTTAAGTTCTAGTCACTCTCCTTCAAACTCTGTTATTAGCATTTAAAAAGCTAATAATTATTAGTGTAAAACAGCCTTCAAGTTTATCTTCTTCCAAGAAGACTTCATTGACACCCAATCAGGAATCTCTCCTTTATCAAAAATCCCATAGCATTAAACTTGGTCAAGGTTATACATCTCACATTGTGCCTCGTAATGTAGTTCTGTCTGTACAGGTGTCATCTCTAGAGTAACCACACAGTTCCTGAGGTGCAGAAACTGCATTTCATCCATCCTGCATCACACACGTGCCCAGAGTTGGAACCAACAGACACCCAGCATCATGATTACCAAGTACTAAGGCCACAGGATGACTAAGGTCTACTTCTTCAAAGAGGCCCTTGCTGTAACTACATTTTATTTTTGATAAAGTCTGATCAAGTATTATCTTATTTGAAACAACCTGTCACTGTATTTTCTAAAAATTGAGTTTCTTACTTCCATAATAGTATTTTCAGAAGATCAAATAAAAAGAATTGAAATGCCTTGTTTTAAATGTTGCCATATTTCAAAATTTACTCAATTCAGCTAATGCCTTTACAAAATTTAGCATAACCCTGAAACTAAAACATTCAAAGAATAACACTAGACTCAAAAGCTAATAATATTCCAAAGGGTGAAACTGCTATTATTTAATCATTTTCTCTCCAGGGATTGAATTATGAGAGAGAATGAAAATGAAAGAAAGAATCACATTAATAAATAAGTCTATGGAATGTTACAAGAAGTATATTAAATGTGCATATGAGTAGAAATCAAGTAGCTCAGACTCAAGATGAAAACTTAATAGATAGAAGCTACTGGATAAATGCCTCCATAAACACAGACAAAGCAAATCTCTCTAAACACTAAACTGCCTCCCTAGGACAAATGCATGATAAAAGGCTAACACAAAATACCACATTCAAAATGCCAACTGCAAAATGCACCCCAACATTTTTCTTCACATGCAGATATGTGTGGGGAAATTTTTTAAGCATGATCAGCAATACTCTTTTATAGAACACTCCTGAACAGTGTCCCTTTGTTATGGCTGATGAACAGAACCTATTACTGTGACTACTTGTTCCTGGGAAAGATCTCACAAGCCCACTCTCCAGAAAGAAGCATCTACCACTCATCACCACCAAGTCAGAGGTCTATTGTTTCCTGGCAGTCCACAGTCCTGTGGTACCACCTGAAAATGTGTCTCCCTACAGGCTTGGTAGGGTTCCGTTAATAGAGTCTGAGGGGGATTGGTGGTGGGTGGTGTGAGGGGTCTGCTTCCAGCTTGGGGTGAATTTTCTTAGGACTCTCTATACCTTAAAAATCCCTGTTGTCATTTATTCTTACATAAAACGAGCAAAACATTTTCAACTTTATAAAATAAAACCTCTTGAAAAGCAGATGGTTCACTGTAAAAATGGTATTAAAACCTTAATAGGCTATTAATAGAAACTTTATCTATCTATTTTGGGCAAATATAGCCTAGAAAGTAACAAGATGATGACCCCAGAATTTTGGAATTTAAAGTTGGAAAGAATCTGAAGGATACGGTAATAAAGAAAACCTACAATTTAAGAAAAATGGATTCCAAAAAAAATAATAAAGTTCTAGGCAGGTTGGCAGCACTAAGTTATATGTGGATTACATTCCACCCACCTTACAAGAATCACTTTCCTAGAACTGTTTTACAGGAAATTCTATCTGATATGGAAAGCCATGCCTGGAGAAGGAGGTTGAGGAAAGTAGAATAAGATAAGATGAGATAGAAGTAAGTGATATTAACTGAGTCCCCATTATATACTCCACATTATGCAAGGCATTTTACACATCCTGTCTCCTATAACTTGCAATTACCTAACTGTAGGTATCATCACTCTCACTTAATACATAAAAAAATGAGGCTTGAAAATGAGGGGCCACACAGATAGTAAGTGACAGGACTGGGACTACAACTCACAGCTCTGACTCTGCATGTGTACCATCTGCAGCATCCAAATACAGTTCAGGGGCCAAGTTTACCCCTAACAGAAAGTTACTTACGTATATCACTAAATCTATAGGATTCGCGTCAGATATATGAAACTCAGAGCTACTCCAAAACTTCCAGGCAACATCTGCGTTTACCTAGCTTGGGGAAAGTACATTATTTTTAGGAAACTAATAAAAACTAACGTTGAAAGCTAGGATCATTGACATATGAATGAGGTAAAATCCTCAACATATCCCTGAAGATATCTTGTGGTTTAGACATCTCATGGTTTTCAAAAACAAGTCTGCAAAAAACACTTTTATTTTCCCTGGTGTACTGGTGTTTGACTAGCCCATAGCGACTAATTGGCTAAAAAATTTTATTATACAACTACTTAAAAAATTAATATCACCTTTGTGTTACTGATTTTTTTTTTTTTTTTTTTGAGGTGGAGTCTTGCTCTGTCACCAGGCCGGACTGCAGTGGTGCGATCTCAGCTCACTGCAACCTCCACCTCCCAAGTTCAAGCGATTCTCCTGCCTCAGCCTCCTGAGTGGCTGGGACTACAGGCATGCGCCACCACACCCAGCTGTAATTTTTGTATTTTTAGTAGAGATGGGGTTTCACCACGTTGGCCAGGATGGTCTCGCTCTCTTGACTTCGTGATCCACCCGCCTCCACCGCCCAAAATGCTGGGATTATAGGTGTGAGCCAGAGCACCTGGCCCATGGATTTTCTTATTCAAAACTTTTAGTGGCTAGCCAATTCCTTAAAGATCCGTCCTACCATTAATTATCACCAAATCAATGGTTTGTCATTTATCAGCTGTCTATAGTCATGCCCCACCACTTGAAACTGTATGTCCTTACAGGCTTGTTGCATTTATAGATGACAGGGTAAAGGCATTTTTTTTTTTTTAACTCATGTATCCCATGTGCAAATATATTCCTGATCAAGAGGCACCAGGCCCTAAAATCTCTGCTTTCCCATGCTTACATTGAGTCACCCACAGCAGTCAATACATGAAGAGAAGCAAGATCCTTTTCATACTCCATGGCTCCCAAGCACAGAGCACAGATGGCTTTAGGTGGAGGCAGTGTATTATCAAAGATAAGATGAGACTTTGCAGTCAGAAAAACATTGCTTCTGGCCCAGCACTGCTACTTCCAACTCCTGACAAGTTGCTTCATCTCCTCTAGTCTCTCTCTTCTTACTGGTAGAGAAGAGAGTACACCTAATCAAATGGTCATTGTGAGACTTCTATGAGTTAATTTAGAGTTTTAAAGCAGTGTCTGGTATACAGTAAGTGTTCAGTAAAGGCTATTATTACAATTACTATCATCATAACCATCATCACTTAATGTTTTTATCTTGAAACTGAAAAACATTATTTGCATTTTGGAAAAAGTGAACAGTCTAACAGTAATATAAATGAAGGGACACAAGACTACAGACAGGAAGACTAATTAGGAGGCTATTAGTGTAACTCAGGCTACAAAGACATGGGCTAGTACTCAGGAAAGGATCAGTGAAGACAGAAAGGCAAGGACAGAGTCAGGAAATATTGGACTGGATGGAGAACTGGGCAGAGATGGTAGGAAAGGGAGGAGATTATGACTTCCACATTTGTGACTTGAATAGACAGTGGCATCTTATTAGAAGAGAAAAAGGTCATGCTTTGCTGTGGAAGACAATTTTGGGCATGGTGCTGTTGGGAATTCCAGGAAGAGCTGTGTAGATGGCAACTGGTTCTGCAGGTAAGAAGAGAGACCCGCACCGGATGCGTGGTTTGATAAGGATCACGTTATGGCTGGCAGATGAGCCAAGGATGTAGAAGAGCATACCCAAAGAGGGCCTGCAGAATGAGAGGAGGCAACAACCAAGACCAGAGCACTAGCGAACACCAGCATTAAAGCGTCTACAGAGAAACAAAAATGAATCTGAGGCAGAGAAGAACATCTAGGATACCAGTGCAGAAGTCAAGAGAGGACAGTGTCAAGTCAGGTAAATAAAGATTGATTTGTCAAGGACCTTAGTTACTTAAAAAGCTAAGAGAAACATAGGTTAAATACACAAAGTGGATCACAGATTTGTTCTCTAACAATGTCTTCATATTATGCAATGTTGATGCAATCCTTTTTTGATAGTATTTTAACTGTGGTATGCCATGTACCTTGTCCATTTATTTAAATTAAGAAATATTCTTAAAAGTTCACTATGAGGTAAAATCGTGTTTTAACTTTCCCCAAACTAGTCCAATGTTAATAATTTTAAAGGATACTTTTTAGCTTTTAAAAACCCATGTACAGCAAGAATACTGGGATCAACTAATAAATTCTCAAATCTACCCGAATTAATCCTTAAGAACTGTAACTTCTATTTTCTATTCCTCAAAGAAATAATGTGTTATTTTATACGACAATGATGCACTTCTCTGATATAAGTTATAAGGATAAGAACTGGTCCTAGACATAACACGAAACTTCCACAAAGGAAGGAAAATGTTGCTATCTTTGGGGAAAAATGTCCCTCTTTGAAATCCAGTATCAAACCTCTCCAGTAGCATTAGCTGGGCACAATAATTCAAACCTGTAATCCCAGCTACTCGGGAGGCTGAGGCGGGAAGATCTCTTGATACAGGTTTTGGTATCAACACCCTGTCTGACAACAAAACAAAACAAAAAAAACCAAAAAACTCTCTCCAGTAGCAATTGCTTCAATTCCTTTTAAACAATTACAGTGCCATTTGTTTCTGAGCCAGAATGAAAGATTAGTAATAGTAAAAGGCAGGCTGAAAAAAAAATAGTGAAAAGGTGAGACTTGCTTCTCAGCCATAGGAAAAAACTGGGCTACCTCAGCCATGCTAGAGCACAGCCCAGAGACGGTAGACAAGGGCTGCGGCAGAGAGAAGGAGCACTGTAGCACTGTTTTTTTGTTGCTGCCTTCACTGCGGTTCTTTCTTACCACTGACGTCGGAGCACGTATGGTAGGCTGCCAGGTATGCCTGTGCCTGTCCCAGCTCTCATATCCAACAAGAAAACCAGAAAAGTGAGGAAAGCATAGGGTAATACCATGGTTTTAGCCTTACATTCAACTTAAGACTAAAATAACAAACTTTGTACTTTTGAAAGTATCTCTGAAAAGCACAGTAACTGATGGAACATAAACTCCAACGCAACCGTGGGTCATGTAAAACATACAATATTATTCCAAATGTAATAAATTCTAAAACATTGAAAGTTATTACAGACTCTGTAAATTATAATGTACAAACTATAATCAACCTAACTTTGGGAAAATTATTAACCCAGGATAATAATAATTATACTTTGCTTAATTTCAGAAAACTTTTCCCAAGATTGCTAAATCTTCAGTCTCTACTACTCTCCACCTTGAAGATACACTTTAGGTTTTCATCCCTCTTAAATGCAAAATGCTTTATGAGCCCCAATGTGTCACTTACGTAACTGGAGGGAAAGCAATAACAAAGAGAGTTCTGCAAACTAGAGAAACATTTATTATTTTAAAATGGCAAACAGATACTCATTGTTCAAATAAAGCTTTAAGAACTTAAATATCAGTCCTAAACTGTATTTGCTGTCAACTCAAGAATCTAATAATCTGTTAAATATTCTAGCTACATCTGTTCTCATGGCTACACATAAAGTCTGAAACTGCCAAAATTTATTCCCTAACAGACACTTTAGAGCAAAAATTTTGTTAAGTTCAATGCCTTGCCAACTCATAAGCTTAGGTTTAATTTTAAAAGAAAATGTAAGGTGTGATTACACATTTACGAAGCCAACAAATTCACAGCTCTCAGTCTGTTTTCAAGAGGTCATTGCCCTAGTAAATATCATTACATTGTAATAAATATAATAAAATAAAAATGTCAATTAACTTTCAATTAATCACCTGGGAACCATCTAAAATGTAGCATCTAATAGGGAGGGGAAGTAAAAGGATAAAATGGAGAAAAGAGATACAACTTTGAGCCTTTTTTATATTTTCCATGTCTCCACTTCACTTTTTGAACAGAACACAGTTACAATAACAATTTTTACTGTCCTTGTCTTCTAATTCTATTATCTGTGCCAATTCTGAATGGTTTTGATCAACTGGTTGTCCTCCTCAATATGTTTTCCTAATAATCTTTGATTATGTATCAGAGAATGTGATTTATCTTGTTGGGTTCTAGGTATTTTATATTCCTATAAATACTCTTAAGCTTTGTTATATAGTTAGTTTACTTGGAAACAGCTTGATCCCTCTGATGCTTGCTTTATGATTTGCTAAGCAGGTCTGGAGCAGTGTTCAGATAAGACCCAATTACACATCCTACTGAGGCAAGAATTCACCAAGTCCACTTCCCAACACCTCAGGAGTTACAAGTCTTCCCATTCAGGCTATTGGAAAGAGGCACTGTGTGAGTGCCAGGTGCTGTTAGCTCATCCTCTGGGATACTTTTTTGCCTCCTGCCTTGGGTAGTTTCCTCACTTGCATTACCAGCACTCTGCTGAATATTCAAGGGCAACTCTCTCCTCTCTGGGACTGTGTCCTATAAACTTGAGCTGCCTTGACCTCCCCAGATTTAGCTCTTCAACTCTGAGTCTACCAGGCTCTGCCTGGGTCCACTTCCCTGAACAGCACCCTGGCAACTCTCTCTAGGCAGGATGCAGAGGCAATCACAGAACTCACCTCAGTTGTTTCCTATTAGGTACCATCACATCTCTTCTTTGCCCCAAATCCAGTGTCTCAAAAAACAATCTCTCATTTATTTTGCTTTTATTTTATCAGGTGGGAGAATAAATCTGGTCCCTGTTACTCCATCCTGAGCGGATGCAGAAGTCCACTCTCTCTTTTTTTTTTTTTTTTTTTGAGATGGAGTGTCGCTCTGTCACCAGGCTGGAGTGCAGTGGTGGGATCTCAGCTCACTGCAATCTCCGCCTCTGGGTTCAAGAGATTCTCCTGCTTCAGCCTCCCGAGTAGCTTAGACTACAGGTGCGCACCACCACGCCTGACTAATTTTTGTATTTTTAGTAGAGATGGGGTTTCACCATGGTGGCCAGGACGGTCTCAATCGCTTGACCTTGTGATACGCCTGCCTCGGCCTCCCACTGTGTTGCAACTACAGGCGTGAGCCACTGAACCTGGCCTCCACTCCCTTTTTGTGAAATCACTTCCTGAGGAAAAGTCCTCCTGCTCCCCTTTTCATTCAGCATCCAAGTTCTCCTGCTCCCCTTTTCATTCAGACCTCTACTGCAGAACCGCAGAAGCCAGTGACTGCTCTTCTCTGTGGGTCCTTTGGAGGAGGTGCTCTGGATGTTCTCTTTGGTTTTAGAGCCATCTTCATCCTGAACAATGCTGTTGGTTTCTTCTGACCCATTATCTGCTCAGCAAAGCCAGGCCTGAAGGCCACACTCCTGCCATACCTCCCCTTCTCCCTGACTCGCCAGTCTCTTGGCTTGAACAGTCATTTCTTGAAGCTCAGGAGTCCGGCAGCTTATAACAATAATATATGTTATTCTCTAGAACATACACTGGCTAAATACCACTACAGATGTGCCATAATCTCTTAAAAATCTGTTACGCTTGTAAAGATTTTCTAAATATGGTCCATAGTCCAAATGTTCCCAAAACCAAAATCAAAAACAAACAAAAAAACAAAAGAAGGGCAAAGTTCCTTGGCATTAACTATAATAGATATATAAACATAAAGCAAAAAGAACGAGGACTCTTAAAATATACGTAAGCACTAAATCTCATCAGAAGCAGCAGTGACCACCACTTCTAGGAGGTGGGTTCTAGGATACGACCAACTTCAAAGTCTGGATAAATCAGTGAAAAACGTTTCTGGAGTCAGTATGCCCCTAAGCAGATTTCAAGTCCAACAGAAGAATATGTTGAAATTATGAGTCACTTATAATTAACAAAAACCGCTAAAATCACTGTTCTTAAAGATGTTACTATTTTTGGAGAAATTCTGATGGAATGCTATATACTGAAAGGGAAAGCATAAGTGATCTAAAAATTTGGAAATAAGAAATATTTTAATGAAATTACACACATGTATGATTTCAAACACAACTAATTATTGTAAGATAATTTCAATAAGCACTCTAAAGATTATGGTGGCACTGGAAAGATTAAAAATCTAGGAAGTTGAGATTCGACACTTCCATTTAGCTCTATCTCTAAATCTATCTACTGTTCATGACTTGGGGTCTTTGTTCTCACTGTCCCTTCTGTTTGGAGCTGTACAGTCCTAGATCCTCATATGACTGCCTTCTTAGTGAAGCCTCTTCTCACATATCTTCTCAGAAGGGCCTGCCCTGCTCACCCTAGCTGAAGCAGTCCTCCTCGGCCTTACCACTATACCATTACTCCCTTTTATTTCCTTCAGGTCTATATTATTGTCTGAAATTATTCTTTTTCTTTATACACTTATTATCTGTCTTCTTCCACACCCCTGACTAAGAATGAAAGCTGATTCTCAAATCTCAAGGCCATTTTTTTTTAAGTGCTAGCTAGACAACTCCACCATGTAAAGGGTTATAAGTTCTTTATTTTGGCTCATATACTAAATATTAGTTCTTCTTTCTTAATGAAAAATATATTTCCTATTGTTTATAAAAGCTTCTGCAGGGGTCCACCAATTAGAATTGGATGACTGAGTACTCATCTTTGGAACTGACAACTTAGCTACTGGTGCCAGTACCTGTCTTTGCCTGTAGCCATTTCTAGCCACTGTATAACGTTTTGCTGTCTATCAAGGCAATGTCCATTCCTGTCTATAAAGGCATTGGTAACAGTAATATCATTTTACATGCAGAAAAATATTTAGAAAAGCAATGTATGGGTATCTTCCCCCTACAACCACACAAGTGTCTCAGATAACCAGCTAAAGAGAGATATCCTTCTTCACAGCACAAATGAAGTGGATTAAACTATTCAGATGTTTCTCAAGGGCAGATAAGAGCTATCAGAGTCATCTCTAGGCTGTATGTTTCCCTACCCACCAAGAGAATCACTTAACTAGGAAGCCACTGTCACATTTAGGAATGGGTCATACTCCTGTTTTTGTAGGGGCAGGAATCTATTCTCTCTGTTGGGAATGTCCATCAAATGAAATGACAAAAATATCATATATCCATTTGAAACTACAGATGCACTGGTGTAAACATCTGGAACTAAGTCAGTTTGTTCCAACTTAATGTCAAAAAAGAAGACACATTTGAGTTGGTGTGGTGGCATGGTGGGAGTCTTGGACTGAAGACTCTGGCTCTGATGCTGGCCCCTAAATAGCCTGATGACTTAATGCAACTCAATCTCCTTCTCAACTCCAATAACTGCTGCCCAGCCCACACTATAGGCTCTGGTGGGAGCTGAATGAGAAAATCCATAGGAACCTATTGCAGAGACTATTAGCACTGGAGAAGTGTGAAAAATTATCCTTCATTCTCCCATTCTCCCCACCCTCATTCAGTGTCCTGGCCTAGAGTTTTGGGAAAGCTACAGGTGAACAAACACTGTTAGAAAAAATGCATGCACATACACATATTCAACTTTTTCTATCACATATTATCTTTTTCTTCAAAGTAAGAAAAGGAAAAGTCATCAGTTTAGTTTGCATGGCATCTTGTTAAAAAGGAAGGTTTATTTTTAAGTAACTCTCATCTCTTATGAACCAGAAAATTGAAAGTTTAATTTTCATTAGCAGCATTTGAAAATGTCTCAAATGGTGTTATGTGGAATGTTGAGTTACAGAATTTTAGTATGTGTTACATGCAAATTGATTCTGTGAGCAAGTAAGTTGTGAAATGCTGAGTCAAAAATATTCTTTTTTTTTTGAGATGGAGTCTCACTCTGTTGCCCAGGCTGGAGTACAGTGGCCTGCTAAGTGAAACCAATTCTCCTACCTCAGCCTCTTGAGGGTTTGGAATTACAGGTACCCACCACCACATCCAGCTAATTTTTGTATTCTTAGCGAAGACAGGGTTTCACCATGTTGGCCCGGCTGGTTTCGAACTCCTGACTTCAGGTGATGTGCCTGTTTAGACCTCTCAAACTGTTGGGATGAACACTGAGATGAGTTGAGATGACATCAGCTACTGCGCCCAGCCAATAAATTCTTTTACTATAGGAATTCTCAGAACCTTTAGCATGCTGATACACAGTGTAAAGCTCCATGGGCAAATGCAAAGTGTTTCTGGAACTTATGTGATCACAAAATGTTTCATCAATGGCAGGCAACCTTTTCAGTCTAGTACTCCATGCAGAAGAAATCAGGAAACATTACACCTGTTAAAAAATGCTTAATTTGGCCAAGCACGGTGGCTTATGCCTGTAATCCCAGCACTTTGGGAGGCCGAGGTGGATATATCACAGGGTCAAGAGATCGAGACCATCCTGACCAATATGGTGAAACCCTGTCTCTACTAAAAATATAAAAATTATCTGGGTGTGGTGGCGTGTGCCTGTAGTCCCAGCTACTTGAGAGGCTGAGACAGGAGAATCACTTGAACCCAGGAGGCAGAGGTTGCAGTAAGCCAAGATCGTACCACTGCACTCCAGCCTGACTACAGAGCAAGACTCCATCTCAAAAGAAAAAAAAAGTTTAATTCAATTTTTATATGTTTATACTACCTGTCCATTCCTGAAGTCAAACAGCACCCAGGAGATTTACTTATACTGAAGTCAAGTAGTCCCTGACCCAGCTTTCTCAACGTTTCTGCCTTGTTTTTAACAAGCAGCCATATTCAATTACTCCAGTTATTTCTTCTGGTGTTTACCTCTGCTACTCCTAAATAATATGAAAATACTTTTTTTCTATTTTAAATATTATTTATTGATTTCCTGCTGGAGACAATGAGGATTAGCTATTTTAGACTTCTGCTTCCCCTCAACACAAATAGCCTTCTTTTCCTTCATCTCCCCAGCAAGTTTTATCATAATTCTGCTTTTAATTATTGCAATATCACATAAATACTGTTTGTGACTGAGCCATGTAGTATATTATTTCTTGTAAAACTCTGTTTCCCCTCAGTGTTAATATCTACTTTGTTGTTGTTTGCTCGGTTTTTTTAAAAAAATACTTATCTCTAATTCATCATTCAACCCTCCACTAGGATTTAATAATTAAAGTTATAGGCCAGGTGTGGTGGCTTATGCCTGTAATTCCAGCACTTTGAAAAGCCAAGGCGGGTGGATCACGATGTCAGGAGTTCAAGACTAGCCTGGCCAATATGGTGAAACCTTGTCTCTACTAAAAATACAAAAATTAGCTAGGCATGGTAGCATGCGCCTGTAATCCCAGTTACTCAGGAGGCTCAGGCAGGAGAATTGCTTGAACCAGGACCCAGGAGGCAGAGGCTGCAGTGAGCCCAAATCATGCCACTGCACTCCAGCCTAGGCTATAGAGCCACACTCCATCTCAAAAATAATAATAATAAAGTTATAAATAAATAAAGGAGAATAAAGGAGTCAAAAAACTCTTCTTAATACTGCCACACCTATTCGACAACGTATTAGCTTTTTTCTCCCTTGGAAACACTACTCTTAGAATTCTCCAGAAGGTCTTCCTGTCCCAGTATGAACTGCTCTCCAGGCTTGCTGAAGCTTCTCACCCCCTCCCTGAAGTTCCCTGTGTCTCTTCTGAACGGAATGAATCCTGGGGTGATTCATCTCTGCCCTGTGCAGGCTCCTCCTCCTTCTGGGTTACTCCCTTGTGTGTGGAGCATCCTCCAGGAGCTTCCTGACACAGTGTTCACATCAACCACACTGGAGCCCTTGGCTGTCTGGAAATGACTTTATTTCCTTAGGCTTGATAAAAATTTTGCCCAGTAATTATTTTTAGTAACCATTTCTACTTTCAGCATTGTTGCTGAAAAGTTGATGTCCTTTTGTTTCCCGATCCTTAATATAAAACCTTTTTGAAGGCTTTTATGATGTTTATTCTTAGTGTAGTGAAATTTACAAAAATATTATTCGACAACAGACCTTTCTCCACTCATTTTGTCAGGCACTTCATGGGCTCTTTCAAACTCAAACGCTCATATCCTTCAAACACTAATATTCTTGTGGGCTGGTCTGGACAATTTCCTTATGTTATTTCCTTAATAAATTTGTCTCTCCTTTATTTCTGAAACTCCTAGTACTCAAATGTTGAACTGATGAATTATCTTCTTAACGTTCTTAGTTTTTCCTCAGACTTTCTGCTCTCTTCGAGGTTTAACATTAGCTTCCAATGCTTCACTTGAAGTCTTCTACTTTTGCTACCTTATTTCTAAAAGCTCTTGTTTTTAATTGTTCCTTTTCTATAACATCTTTTCCTATCTCATAAATACAAAATGGGTTCTTACAAGGTAGTCTCATCTATCTGAAGCTACCAATTACAGTTTTTCATTGTTTGAGACAGAGCCTCCCTCTGTCACCCAGCTGGAGTGTTGTGGTGCAATCTCGGCTCACTGCAACCTCTACCTCCCATGTTCATGCAATCCTCCTGCCTCAACCTCCTGAGTAGCTGGGATTATAGGTGCATGCCACCATGCCCGGCTAATTTTTTTTTTTTTTTTTTTTGAGACAGAGTTTCGCTCTTGTTACCCAGGCTGGAGTGCAATGGCGCGATCTCGGCTCACTGCAACCTCCGCCTCCTTGGTTCAGACAATTCTCCTGCCTCAGCCTCCTGAGTAGCTAAGATTACAGGCATGTGCCACCATGCCCAACTAATTTTTTGTATTTTTAGTAGAGACGGGGTTTCACCATGTTGACCAGGATGGTCTCGATCTCTTGACCTCGTGACCCACCCGCCTCGGCCTCCCAAAGTGCTGGGATTACAGGCTTGAGCCACCGCACCCGGCAATTTTTTGTATTTTTAATAGAGATGGGGTTTTACCATGTTGGCCAGGCTGGTCTCAATCTCCTGACCTTGTGATCCGCTGCCTCAGCCTCCAAAAGTGCTGGGATTACAGGCATAAGCCACTATCCCTGGCCTCGTTTTTAAGTTTTCCTCTGCTCCTCAGTCTCTTGTTCTTCTGCAGGTTTCAAAAAATATTGATTACTAGCTTATTGTTTATGTATTTCAGTTGCTTTCATTTTGGAAACTTTCTTCAATTGAATATGATTCCTCAGCTGTGCATTCATATTCGAGTGAGGCACCAAAAGTTGATTCAAAGTTATGCAGAGTGTGGGCTCAGCACCACAAGGTGGTAAGTGCAGACCTAGTTGTTTCACCAGAGAACTCCCTAAAGGTCTGTATCTGCAGGCCCTTTCTTGTGGGCTGGTCTGGTGCAGTTTTGCGGATGAACCCTCCATTCTTCTGCACAGGGAAGGTGAGTATGGGTGCCAGAGTTCTGACCCACTGGGGAAAGGGGCCTAAACAGTCTTATTGTTTACTATGTAGGCTTTCACTTAGTTCCTCTGTTTTCAATACAGTTGTATCTCTACCTGTCCTGAAATGTGTTAGAGTCAAGCCTGGAGCCTCTCAGGTGCAATTTGACGTTGCCTGATGAGGTAGAGATGGGGTGATCACCTGGCTAAGCAGAGGATCAAGGGATCTTACTTCACGTATGTGCTTTCAATATACCTTATCTTTCAAGATCCTGGTACCTTCAATTCCTGAGCCCTTCTAGAATTCCGTGGTACACGCCAGCACATATCTCTTGTCTGAGTTCCCCTCTACAGTTTCAGCCTTCTTGAGCTACCACTTATTTATCTACTTTCTATCTTGTCAAAGTTGATATCATTTCTCATCTACTGCTATTTCTTTTCCATTCTTCTTTTTCTTTCAAATTGTAACTTTAAAAGCTCTTTATTATCATCTTAGTGGGTTTTCAGTAACGATAACTGCTCCATACATTGTGTTAAATGGAAGTTCTGTATCAGTCAAAAATATTTTGGTATAATTACACTAGCCTTCATTACATTCCCAGTTTTGATACCTCAAGAATGAATAAGAGTAACAAAGAAGTTTAAAATGTAAATGACATATCTCTAAATAGCAAATGTTCTACATATTGAATTTAATTTTTTTTTTTTTTTGAGACAGAGTCTCACTCTGTCGCCAGGCGCCAGGATGGAGCGCAGTGGCACACTCTCGGCTCACCGCAACCTCCGCCTCCCGGGTTCAAGCAATTCTCCTGCCTCAGCCTCCCGAGTAGCTGGGACTACAGGCGCATACCACCACGCCCAGCTAATTTTTGTATTTTTAGTAGAGATGGGGTTTCACCATGTTGGCCCATGGTCTTGATCTTTTGACCCCGTGATCCACCTGCCTCGGCCTCCCAAAGTGCTAGGATTACAGGCTTGAGCCACCATACCCGACCTAAAATATATTTTAATCTATATTTGACCAAATAAAATTGCTCAACTATTTTTTAACCAAAAACATATTTATACTATGACCGATTATTAATCAACCATATAAATAATCAGACTAAATAAATCACTTCTAAAAGGTTTCTTTTAAATAGATAATTCATCCTTTTATATGCTGAAGAAACAGGCTAAGAGATTCAGGAAAATTATAGTTTATAGATTTAAGCAATGTTTCATATTCTGTATTTCCACTATTTGTATTTAGCGAAGCAAGTTAACTAGAATTGAGTTACAAGTGATTCTGAGAACCTCTTATTTGGCCCTTTAAGAAGAAAACTGTCTCATCTTCAATAACCTTGCCAGAAATTATCATTATTTCTATTTTACAGATAAGAAAGCTAAGGATAGGTCATTTGCAAAAGGTCAAACAGGTAACAAGTGGCAGAGAAAAAATTCAAGCTGAGATCTTCAAGGACTCTTCACAATAATCCAAACAAATAGTATTTCTCTTAATTTTGAATTGAATCCATAATGATATCAGGATAAAACTATGCCATTAATTTAAATCACAAGACTAATCTCTTACGAGACAATTAGATGCAAAATTGGTATTTATTAATAAATAACTATTTTACGAAGATGTTATACTTATAGGCTATTAACAAAGCTATTAAGAAATGTCTACATAGATAATTCTTTAAAAGTTACATCTTAAAAAGTCCAAGTACTAGTTTAAGTTTCTCACCCTTGAAACTTTTCACTGAAATTCTTATGTTTAAAAACTATGACATTTACATTAATCTCTCTCATGCTGTCCTTGAGAAATAGAAAATGATTTTATAATTTTAGAAAATTTGGCCTATCATAGTATAAAATATTTACCATTATTTATAGATTTCAAGCTACTGATTATAAGCTGGTAGTTCTCAATTGGCACACTATTTTTTCTTACATATTTCAGAGTTACAGGCATTATCAACAAATCTGTTTATCACATCTAAGTTTATTTAAAAGATGCAATTTTTAAAGAAGTTTTAAAAATGCTAATCAAGAAAGTTCCAGACTAAGTAAAGCTTTACAACAGAATAAGGTATAAAGGAAACTGAATGGCTTGCCCAAGAGCACAGAGTTCATTACCAATGACGCCAGAACCTGGGTCTTTTAACTCTAAGAAGAATGCTATTGGTACTACATAATTCTACCTCCAAAAATACAAATATGCTGCCATTTCAATTACATAAAACACAGTGAGACTCAGATTTTGGCTTTTATTTAAAAGTGATGCTTTTTTCCCCAAACCTTAAATTTTTGTTATTTTATTTTTTAATTTAAATTTACTTTATTTATTTTGAAGTAGGGTCTTGCTCTATCACCCAGGCTGGACTGCAGTGGCATGATCATGGCTCACTGCAGCCTCAACCTCCTGGGTTTAAGCAATCCTCTGGAGTAGCTGGGACTACAGGCATGCACTACCATGCCCAGTTAATTAAAAATTTTTTTTTCTTTTGTAGAGATGGGGTCTATGTTGTGTAGGCAGATTGGTCTTGGAGTCCTGGGCTCAAGTGATCCTCCTGCCTCAGCCTCTTAAAGTGCTGGGAATATAGCCATTAGCCACCATACCCAGCCATCATTTTATAGCACAAAAATTATCTAAGTCACTAGGTGAGAGTGAAGAAAAGCAAATAAAATTTCGTAGCTCCAAATCTTATTGCTTGCTCTTCTATCTAATCATCTTAAC
The DNA here is from genome assembly GCF_049354715.1 of Callithrix jacchus. NCBI lineage: Eukaryota > Metazoa > Chordata > Mammalia > Primates > Cebidae > Callithrix > Callithrix jacchus. The sequence continues at coordinate 15,129,182 of NC_133505.1, read as the reverse complement.
TTGTTAAAACCTGAAATTCGATCTTATGTATTAAAATGTGGGCATACCTCATTTTATTGCACTTCGCAGATACTGCATTTTTTAAATAAATTGAAAATTTGTGGCGAGCAAACCAGTGCCATTTTTCTAACAGCATGTGCTCATTTTACGTCTCTGTGTCACATTTTCGGAATCCTCACAATATTCCAAACTTTTTCAGTGTTATATCTATTATGGTGAGCAAAGGAAGTGATTTCTTAAGAAGAAATCTACTGAAGAAGATGCCGTGAACAGTGTTGAAATGACAAGAAAGGATATAGAACGTTACATAAACTGAGCTGATAAAGCAGCAGCAATGTCTGAGAGGACTGATCCCAATTTTGGAAGAAATTCTACTCTCGGTGAAATGTTGTCAAATATCAATGCATGCCGCAGAGAAATCTTTCCTGCAAGAAGGAGTCAACTGATGTAGCAAACTTCATTGTTATCTTATTTTAATTAAGATATTGCCACAGCCATCCTAACCTTCAGCAACCACCACCTGAGGCAAGACCCTCCACCATCAAAAAGATTATAATTCCCTGAAGGCTAATGATGATTAGCAATAAGATATTCTTAATTAAGGTAAGTATATTGTTTTTTAAGACATAATGCTAGTTCACACTAATGGACTATATACAGTATAGTATAAACATAACTTTATATGCACTAGGAAAGCAAAAAAACATGTAACTTGCTTTACTGCAGAATGTAGTGGCCTGGAACAGAATCTGCAATATATTTGAGGTCTTGCTATAATATATTTCAACAATCAAATTTCAACACATCTTGATAGAAAAATCACAATATTCATATAATTCTTATATTATGTAGCAAAAAAAAATGGTCTATTAAAAATATGGAATACCCATCTCTTTATAGCTGCACAAGTAGTAATACAAGTTAGTCAGAGCTGGCTACCACCGACAGAGCACTTAGCTGGTGCCAGGCACTATTCCAAGCACTTTACTGATTCTCTAAAATCCTATGAAGTACTGTACTATTATTACCCCATCTTATAGACAAGAAAATCACCTTCTAGGGTCACATGACCTGTACCCAAGCTGTCCAACTTCTTGCAAAAATTTCCTCTCAAAATTCTAAGCCTTCCTATCATGTTCCTTGAAACTCTTGTTGCATTATAAACATATTTCCATGCCTAACTTTTTTTTTTTTTGAGACAGAGTTTTGCTCTTGTTGGCCAGGCTGGAGTGCGATGGTGTTACCTCGGCTCAATGCAATCTCTGCCTCCTGGGTTCAAGCGATTCTCCTGCCTCAGCCTCCCGAGTAGATGGATTACAGGCATGCACCACCACACCTGGCTAATTTTGTATTTTTAGTAGAGATGGGGCTTCTCCATGTTGGTCAGGTTGGTCTCAAACTCCCAACCTCAGGTGATCTGCCCGCCTCGGCCTCGCAAAGTGTTAGGATTACAGGCGTGAGCCACTGTGCCCGGCCTCATGCCTAACTTCTTTACAACAGAATGTCCCTCTACCTTTTCATTTAACAGTGAAGACTAGTCTGACCATTTCAACCGCTGCTACCTTCCCTGTAAGGGAATTTCCTCATTTCCCACACCCACACATCAGTCTATAAATGCCCTGGGTCACAAGCCTCACCCACTCATTCAAAAGTCCCTTGGCTAGGCTGGGTGTGGTGGCTCACGCCTGTAATCCCAGCACTTTGAGAGACTGATGCAAGTGAATCACCTGAGGTCAGGAGTTTGAGACCAGCCAGGTCGACATGGTGAAACTCCATCTCTACTAAAAATACAAAAATTAGCTGGGCATCGTGGTGCATGCCTGTAATCCCAGCTACTCAGGAGGCTGAGACAGAAGAGATGCTTAAACCCAGGAGGCAGAGGGTGCAGGGAGCCAAGATTGCACCATTGCGCTCCAGCCTGGACAACAAGAGTAAAACTCTATCTCAAAAGAAAAACGTCCTTTCTCTGACAAGGACTTAATTCTTAATGCTGCCATAAGCCCTCCTATAATAAATGAAATTTATAGAAAGCACCTCTGGAAAATTCACATACATACAACCTTCTGTGAACAGTCTGATCCATGCCCGCCCCGGAGCACTTCTGAAGCTCTTCCATCTACAGCCTACACACAGCCCATCTGCCATCCCTGCCCGGCAGTCTCTCAAAATGTGGTCCAGAGACCATCCATATCAGAATCACCTAGAATGTCTGTTTTAAACCATTCTAAATTTAAACCACTCTAAAGGCTTGTGGAATAAGGAGTCATTTCAACTTTCTCCACTGGAATTAACTTTAGAATGGACTCCCCAAAGATGGAGCCCAGGAATTCTCATTTTAAGTACTCTCCCCAGGTGACTCTTATGGCTCATTAATGTTTAGGGCCCATCTCTAAGGATACATGACCCTCATTGAGAACTTGTGTCCTAAAACACTCTTTTCTATTCATTTCTGCCTCATCCCTTGGACTCATCCTAGAAGACTTTAACATCAAGATACAAATCTACCTCACCTATGTATTGACTTCCTTGGGGATGGGGAGGGTGTGGTATATTAGCGACCAACTCCTCTGTATGTGACAGAAACCCACTCCTGTTATTGTCACATCCTAGACCCAGAACAACTCCACTTATCAACAGTCCTAATACTCACAGTGTACTCTGCCAAATCTATCCACTCCCTCTCCCACCAAATCTGCTCTTGTGCAACAGTCAGACCCTATCCCATGACTTCTGCTTCCTCCCATCTAGCAAAGCCCTCCTCCAGCTTCAGTGCCAGAGGTGCCCAGCACAGACGACAATCTGTCTCATGCCCTCTGAGACTGACTCCCCACGGACTTCAGAAATACCAACCCTGTACCTTCCATCGCAGAGATGGCCACCGCAGGACTTGGGATGCCAGAGCTACTCAAGCAGGCTGTTACCCTTAGACTCCTTTTCCCTCTCCAGTTCAGGTTGGCCTAGTGATGACAACCATTATAATAACTAATATTTACAAAGCACTAACTGAATTAGGTAACAATTAATTCATTTAATCCTCAGAGCAACTCTATGATAGGGGAACATCATCATCCCCATCATAAACCAGTGACATTGATGCCAAGAGAGATAAAATAATTTGCCTAAGGTCCCATAGGTAGTGTGGACCGAGCTGAGATTCGAAGCCCTCCAGCACCTTTCCACAGCCTGAGCTCAAGTTCATTCCCTCCTGCTCTAGTAATGGAGAAGAGGAGCAAGAAAAGAGCAGCCCAGTCATTTACCATTTGAAGAAAACTAGCTCACAGCTCCTATTTTGCTGGAAAACTTTGCCCTGTGCTCCACTCCTCCATTTTATATTTGAGATTCATGTTTTACCCTCTCCTGAGCTTTTTATAACTCATCCTCAAAATATGGCAACAGATAGTGGTTTTAACAAATGTTTTGGAAAGCTTATTTATCAGTTTTATGTGTTGAAACGTTGTCTATTATCAGCTGCAACTTCTAAACAGTAGCATGTAAAGTAGTATGGAAAACTTCAAGACCGAAAATGAACATTGAGGAAAATTTTTCAAACTCACCTCTTATTTTTCTTGTAATTCTCCAGTTGCTGGGACTGCATATGTTTGCATCTTTCGAATTCACACTGCCCACATAAGTCTTCAAGATGCAGCAGGTTGTTCTCTATCTCCTCAAAACTAGCCTCTAAATGAGCTGGAAGGATATAAAAATAAACAAAATTCAAAAATCAGAATCCTGACCATTATGAATAAAAAAAAGTATCAAAAAGGTAAAAGTTTACATTGTTGAGATTGTTTTGCATTTATTTAATTTTATTAAACTTTCTTGAAGCAAAGTAAAATACACTGGCCAACATTAAAACATAATTCAAATTACCTTTTTTGACTGTATTTCAAGCATTTTCAAGATGTAACTTTCCTAAATACATATGAAGCAGGAAGACAAAGAAATGGAGGAACATCTTCATTAATGCAATGTCCTAATGACCCATACACCACATGTGAATAACCAATTTTCACATAATAAGAGTATGGCAAAATATAATTAACACAAATTATACCTAACTTCATATCTGTGCCTCTAAATTACGTTAGCTTTTTTTTTTTTTTTTTTTTGGCCTCTGGCACATCACATACACAAATCTTCAAGGCATAATGGATATGTATAAATACTTGGTAAGCATGGGTTACTAGGCTACTCAGTGGTTGGATGAAGAAGGGACTTAGCGCTAGCTGTCAGGTGACTACTCTTTCAGTACTCCACTCTGCTACTAGGCCACAGAGCTTTGCAGCTATTTTGGACCGTAAGGATCACCCACTCAAACCTTTCACTGAAAAGATTCAAGACTAAAGCCTAGAAAAACAAATTCAGTGCCTTGCCCAAGCAAGCTAGTGAAGGGCCACATGGCCAGTGAAGGGCAGTCAGGAATCTAAACTGAATCCCTTTCACATTACAAAATTTCCAATTGATGGGATGCTACATAAACTGAGATTACAGGGGAAAGGATTTGTTGTTTTCTCATACGTATGAAAAGCTTTTGAGGTCAAAGATTTGAGAACTCAAACAGCCTCCTAACTAGTTATCTATTATTCACTGACATATGCCAGTCACAGGAATACAAAGATGAAAAAGACAGTCCTGGAGCTCAAGGAGCTTACAGGAGAGGGGAGGAACATTTCAATGGCAACAGAGCATGACAGAGCCAGGCATGGGGTGCTGCAGAAACTCAAAAAAGTGGCATCTAACACAGATGAGGGAAAAGCTCAGCAAGCAATGACTCCCAAGTCGGGAAGTAACAGCGACAGAATGGGGAAGGGAGCAGTTGAGGAGGAACAAGCTGGCTGTGCAGACTTCCAGTCTTGAGTTCATTTAAACAGCTGCAGTATAACTCCTTCATTCATGTATTAGCTTTTCAAATGACTAGCTTTCTTAGCATTTAGGTTGGAAGGAAACTCCTCAAATTTCGTCTAGGTATACTGAGATGAAAATTTTTGCCTGTTTTTGGAAATCCTAGCAAGAGCAATTAGGCAAAACAAAGAAAGACAGACATCCGAATCAGAAGGAGGAAGTCAAATTGCCCGTTTGCAGATGACATGATCTTATGTATAAAAAACTCTAAAAGCGCCACCAAAAAAACTTGTAGAACTTAATAAATTCATAAAGTTGCAGAATACAAAATCAACATTCAAAAGTTAGTAGCATTTCTATACACCACCTATGAACTTTCAGGGGGGAAGAAATCAAGAAAGCAATCCCATTTACAATAGTTACAAATAATTACAATACTTAATATATTTAAGATGAAAGAGCCAGGTGCAGTGACTCACACCTATAATCTCAGCACTTTGGGAGGCTGAGGCATGAGGATAGCTGGAGCCCAAGGGGATGAAAGATCTCTACAAGAAAAACTATAAAACACTAATGAAAGAAGTTGAAGAAGAAACAAAAATAAAGAGACATCCCCGTGTTCATGAATTAGAAGAATTAATATTGTGAAAATGATCACACTGCCAAAAGTGATCTACAGATTAAATGCAATCCCTATCAAAACACCAATGACATTCCTCACAGAAACAGAAAAAAAATACCAAAACTCATATGCACTCACACAAGTCCTTGAATAGCCAGAGCAATCCTGAGCAAAAATAACAAAGCTGGAAGCATCAGATCATCTGGCTTCAAAACATACTACAAAAAGCTACAGTGACCAAAACAGCATGATGCTAGCATAAAAACAGAAGCACTGGAACAGAACTAAGAACCAAGAACATCCAGAAATAAATCCACATATTTATAGCCAATCAGTTTTTGACAAAGGCATCAAGAACATTCGCTGGGAAATGCATGGTCTCATCAATAAGTGATGCTTGAATAAGTAAATATCCATACGGAGAAGAATGAAACTGGACTCTTTTCTTTCACCCTATAAAAAAATTAACTCCTGTTGGATTAAAGACTTAAATATAAGAGCTGAAACCATGAAACTGCTAAAAGAAAACACAGGGGAAACGTTTCAGAACATTGGTTTGGACAAAGATTTTATTGAGAAGACGTCAAAGGCACAAGCAACAAAAGCAAAAACAGACAAACTGGATTATATCAAACTAAAAAGCTTTTGCCTGGAAAAAAAATCAAGACTGAAAAGACAACCAGCAAAATGAGAGAAAATACCTGCAAGTTACTCATCCCACAAGGGATTAATACACTTTCCTTTGGATATATCCTTAGTGGTGGGACTGCTGACCACACGGTGTTCTATTTTTGTTTTGTTTCGGAGGAACCTCCATACTGTTTTCCATACTGGCCCTACTAATTTAAATTCCCAAGAAATTCTTATACAAGGAAGCCAAACAATTCAACAGAAAAAAATAAAAATAAAAACAAAATCCTATTAAAAAACGGGAAAATGAACTGAATAGACATCTCTCAAAAGAAGGTACACGAATGGCCAACAGGTATATGGAAAAACGTTCAACATCACTAATTACAAGGGAAATTCAAATCAAAACCACAATGAGATATCATCTCACCCTAGTTCGAATAGCTATTGCCAGATGGAAATAACAGGCACTAGGGATTCCAAAAGAGGGGAAGGGTTGGGAAGGGACAAAGACTGAAAAATTACCTACTGGGTACAATGTTCACTATTTGGGTACTGAATACCCTACAAGCCCCATCTCCTCCAATATGCAATACAGCCATGCAACAAACAAGCACATATACCCCCTAAAACTAAAAAAAGAAAAGAAAATCTATTACTGAAAAGACCAAAAAAATAACAAATGCCGGCAAGGACGCAGAGAAAGGGGAGTTCTCACATACTGTTGGTGGGAATTTAAATTAGTATAGCCATTACAGAAAACAGTATGGAAGTTCCTTAAAAAAACAAAAGTAGAGAGAAGAGACAAGGGCACGAGAATCGGATCACCATGCCTTTCTTGGACGTGCAGAAAAGGTTCAGCATTAACCTACATTGGTGGTGAACAATCCAAAGTGCTGAACAGCCCTAAAAGTTTCATGCTCGATGCCGTACTTTTGAAAAAGAATGGATAAAATGTGCACATGGAATCGGTACTAACCGGGTAGAGAAAGAGTGCAAGATGAAATATGATAATTTCATAGAGTGTATACTTTGGAAAAAAACAATGAAACGTATGGATACCATCTGGAGGCAACGGGAAAAACTGATGAAGGAAGGGAAGTCCACCCCTCCACCTTACCACATGGGCAAGGGGGAGCCTCGGCCCTAAGCAGACACAGCTACTGATATCTGGAGGCCGATTTTCATGTTCTCTGTTCTCCACTGGAAAGGTTGTTTATGGAAAACCTCCTTGTCAAAGTGTATAAAAATAAACTATTGCTCCATCCTAAAACAAACAAAAACAAAAAACAAAAGTAGAATGACCAGGTGACCAGCAGTCCCACTACTATTGGAGACACAGCCAAGGGAAAGGAAATCAGTGTACTGAAGTGTTTTCTGTACTCTCATGTTCACTACAGGTCTATACACAATAGCTAAGATATGAATTCAACCTAAGTGTCCACCAATGGATGAATAAAGAAAATATGTTACATACAAACAACATAATACTATTCAGCCATAAAAAAGATTTAAGTTCTGTCATTCACAGGATGTTATGTTAAGTGAAATAAGCCTGGCACAGAAAGATAAATGCTGCATATTGGAACTCCTTCTTTGGATCCCCTCCCATGGCAGCATGGGAGCTGTCTCTCCTCTTTCTTTCTCTCTCTCTGCCTAATAAATTGCTCTCTGCAAACCTAAAAAAAAAATGCTGCATGTTTCACCCATATGTGGAAGCTAAAAATGTTGATCCCAGGGAAGTAGAGGGTAGAATAATGCTTACTAGAGGATGCTGGGGGAGGTGAGCAGTGGCCAAAGGTTGGTTAACAGATACAAATTTACAGTGACATAGGAAGAATAAGTTCTAGCATTCTGTAGTACTGTAGGGAGAGTACAACAATTTATTGTATTTGTTCAAATAGCAAAAGAATGGATTTTGAATGTTCCCAAAACAAAAAAAATGATGTTTGGGGAGATGGATATGCTCACTATCTTGATTTTACTATTACAAATTATGTACCTGTATCAAAAATCACACTGTGCCCTATAAATATACACAATTATGTGTCAATTAAAATAATAAAAGCAAAAAATAAACATGTAAATACTTAAAAACTTTTTAAAAGAAAAGACAATGCAGAAACTGGGAGAAAACCTTTGTAGAACATACCTGATAAAGGACTGATATCCAAAATATACAAAATACTCAGTCTGCAACTGAGGGACAGTCTACAAAATAATCTGATCACCAGGTCTCAAAAAGTGGTCATGGTCATCAAAAACAAAAAAAAACGTGTGAAAAACTGTCAGGGTCAAGAGGAGCCTAACAAGACAAGATGACTAAATTTAATGTGGTCTCCTGAATGGGATCTTGGAACTGAAAAGAATATTAAGTAAAAAAGAAATATTAATAAAGGATGAATTTTTAGTAATAAAAAAAAGATTTGATTTTTAATTAATCTTTATTTGATCCAAACAGCTATTAAATAATCCAAAAGTACTGACGTTTCTTTTTTATCCTCTTCTCAAGCATTTATCCTTTGAATTACAAATAATCCAATTACATTAAGTTATTTAAAAAGATATGATGAAATTATTATTAACCACAGTCACCCTACTGTGCTATCAAACAGCAGGTCTTACTCCTTTTTTTTTTTTTTTTTGACACTTTCTAATATCCTAAATTTTTACTAAATATTTGGGCTTATAAAAACTGCCTCTTCTCTCTGGTAGGGTGTAAGGCTTAAAAACATGAATTTGGGGGGAGGGGAATAAAATTTTATTCAAAGGTGAAAATATGACAAGTAGTTTAGCAGTTTTCTTCAAATATGTTAGGTACTGACTTTTATCACTAATACATCACTGTAAACCCCTGGTAAATCTAAAAAAGGCTAATAATAACGTAGTTCATAGAAGTTTTGAATTTAGTTTCAGTGGCCACATACAACACCTGCTATATGTGATTATGGAACGCTTAAATGAAACAATTTGTAAAATCTAAATTTTAGCCAACGAACAATTATATTTACAATTTTTAAGAATGTCATAAATAGAACATAAGGAGTTTGTACAGGGCAATTGGGCAAAATGATGTACTGCCATACACATACGCACACACACATCCACATATACACACACACACACACACACACACACACACACACACACTTTTTTGGTACAGATGAGGCCTTGCTATGACCCAGCTGATCTTGAACTCCTGGGCCTGAGCGATCCTCCTGCCTTGGCCTCCCAAAGTGCTGGAATTACAGCCATGGGCCACCACACCCAGCCTACACTGTTTTTTGTTTTATTTATTTATTTTATTTATTTATTTTTTTTTTTGAGACGGAGTTTCGCTCTTGTTACCCAGGCTGGAGTGCAATGGCGCAATCTCAGCTCACCGCAACCTCCGCCCCCTGGGTTCAGGCAATTCTCCTGCCTCAGCCTCCTGAGTAGCTGGGATTACAGGCACGCGCCACCATGCCCAGCTAATTTTTTGTAATTTTTAGTAGAGACGGGGTTTCACCATGTTGACCAGGATGGTCTCGATCTCTTAACCTCGTGATCCACCCGCCTCGGCCTCCCAAAGTGCTGGGATTACAGGCTTGAGCCACCGCGCCCGGCCTGTTTTTTGTTTTATTAAATGAAAAACCGATTAGGATATTCAGCTTGGGAGCTAGTACTCCTAGCACTAAAGAAGCAATATTCAACTCATTCTGTTATAACTAGTCTGACAAGGTCTTAAAATGTACAAAAGATTATCATAGCTAATATGATTATTTAAAAGGCTGTTTCATTTTGATTAGTGATAAAAACTAGAATAGTTAAATTTAATATAGACTCCATTTAACTCTAAGCTACTTGGTGCATTCAGTATCATGCATGTATCCTTAGCATATGGGGGACAGGTTAAGAGCTAAGCTTTGAAGCACAAGCTTAAAAATTCAGCTCTGCTCCTGCCAGATGAGATGCAATGTGATACCTCGTCTGTGAAGAGAGAGTTAACAACACACATCTTGCAAAGCTGTTAAAAGGATTAAATGAGCCAAAGTACCTAAACTTAATACTTGACAGCTAGTAAATAATTAATGTTTGAATATAAAAAAATAAAGAGAATTTTTACAGATTAGCTAATTTTTATATTCAATAAAAGCCATTAAAACTAATAATTTCATTGACCACTAATGATCATGATGTAAATAAGATCTAGGGATGTATTAGATCAAAATGTCAACAACATCTGAATTTTTACCTTACAAACTTACATACCCGCAAATTATTTTCCAGGCTATATTCTTAAGATCTCCTATAGGTAAAAGAAATTACATTTCAAATGATTTTTCTGAACAGAAACTATGTAATGGAGCCAACAATTAGTCTATGCTGGAAAACGTGGATGTTCTTTTTACCTTTTTAATCTTTATCTGGACAGATGGCAATTTCTATTTAGATTCTAGCTCTGTTGGTTGACTACAGAGCTAATGAGGCCAGGAACTTAAATGAGGTTGATCTCTAGGCAGGCCAATTAATTTCTCATGGATAGAAATTCTCTCCAATGTACAAATTGTACTTGCTGCCCTAGTCACTCTTTTGTTAATAACGTGGGGACCAGATGAAAACGTGTGAGTGGTTTAGCACCCTGGAAATCCTAATGAGAAGCAAACTGTACATCCTTCTGAATAGGATGGCATCATGCTCTTGTGCTGAATGACAAATTAAGACTAAAATGCTTGGAACGGTCAGTGGTCATTTTACTGCTAACACCAAATTCATATTTATGTTCTCCCCTTTAAAAAGCTTTATAGGCTCCTGAGCCCTTTTAAGTTAAACCCCTTATCATTCAGAGACCGACTGCTCTCTGGCCACAAACTGCATTTATTTCACTTCTTTCCTTCACATATTCTACATTACTGCAAAACAAGATGCGTCCTGCTGCCTCCTCCTCCTCGCCTCTGCCTGTCCCTAACCCCAGCTTGTCTTTCCAGGCACAGGCCAGTGGCAGCCTGTCCTCCCACAGGCTCCCTTTCTCTTCTCTGCTTCCACAGACCTTTGAGCCTCACACAGGACTCACATTCTGACTGATATCACACAGCCAGTTGTATACTCTAACCTCTCTCAGCAATCAGTATGGGTCTTAAAGGTGCAGATTGTATTTTTGCTTCTTTGCTATCCCCTAATAACATGTCCAATGAATTCAATAAGAAATAATTTCTGGCAATAGAATGATTCTATTACTCTAACACGGAAAATAACCAAGAAGGCAAATCTATTCATGGTCATGTAGTTTAAATAATAAGACATTATGCCAAATTTTGTAAAAGAATAAATTAAACATGAGCAGAGAACTTAGGAAACATTAAACAACACGATACTTTATTAGCAGTAAATTAGAACATGTCACATTGTCAGTGACTTAAAATGGAAAATTTTTATCACTTCTTTTTAAACACTTAACAGATTTGAAATCGGTAATAAAATATAAAAGAATTGTATTAAAAAGTAAATGTTCTCCCCCTTATATTAAAAACTTAAAAAGCTCTTCATATAAGTACATATATAATGTGTAATCTGGATATTTTATGTTTAATTTAAGTTGGCAGAAATTTAATTTCCCTGTCACAGCCTGCACATTTCCTGTTGAAAAACAAGTTGCATATATGAGTACATTTGGTAACCAACTTAGGATGCACATACATAAAACACTAGCAGGCCTCCATGGACACAAATGTACCTTTACAGGAAGCTCAAGCCTCACCCTTTTGCTCGCTATAACAACAGCATATGTCTCATTTAGTGATCAGTGGAAAAGATAGGTGGAATTTTACCGTGAAAAGCCATCTGGGAATGCTTGACAGCTGTGCAGGAAAGAGCTTCACAAATCTTTGTGAGAAGGCTGTCCCAGAGGAAGAGCAATTCTGTTTGGAATTTTTCTTTGTGTCATTTGTTTCAAATACACATTATCTGTAGTGTAACCACTGATATATGAAGAATGAAGCAGCACACTAAAATTAATTACTTCCCACTTAATGAGTTCTTTTCTAACAAAATAATTAGCATCATGCAACAAATAAATCTCCTTTGGCTGTAAACCCGTAAGTCATAGAGGCCAGGTACTGAAAGACCAGAAGAGTCTTCAAATGCTTATGTTACACTTTCGTGTACTAAAAGGCAATAAGGTCATGATGGTATGCATAAGGAAACTTTAAGAGGTGCATTAACTTCCAAAAGCCATTATGGAACAAATGAGATCTATGTAGCAGCCTAAGAGGTGTCTAAGACAGTTAATGTGCCTCTTGAAGGGTCTAACCTCAGAAAGTAACCTGGACATAAAATAATCTAGTTCATGAAAAACTAACAGGGTTATGATCATCTCTGTTAGATGCCCTCTCAAATTCTGTACCAAAGAAAACAAAACTATATTGTATCAGGCTAGTTGGTCAACTCAAAAGAAAAAGACACACTCAGTAATATGGCTGCCATTCTCTTATATCTAAGAGTTGTTATCTAAGAATTAACAGAATCTTCTGCCTGGTACAGTAGCTCAATCCTGTAATGCCAGAGCTTTGGGAGGTTGAGGCAGGAAGATCTCTTGAGTCCAGGAATAGTTTGAGGCTGTGGTGAGCTATGATACAGCTTAGACAAGAGTGAGACCCTGTTTCTAAAAAAGAAATAAAAATTTTAAACCAAAAACAAAACACAGAATCTTCTGTTCTAGATGAAGGAACAGTCTTTTTCAATAGGTCATATAAAATAAGCTAGGAGATAGAGAAAATTCAAAGACAAAACTTAACATTTTGAACTTGAATAAAGGAATAGGATTATACTACCCTCTAGTGGAAGTCCAAGAGAACTCAGTATATCTTTTCAAACATTTTTCCAGTTTTATGACAAAGAAACGCTGTGGTTTTCTACAGAATAAGTGCAAAGAATCTGGATAAAAACATTTCATTGTATGCTTACACACTTGCAATGTATAGAATACTAATATCACCACACTGAATGTTGTGGTTTTGCATTCTAAACTGTTTTGCAGTACAGGCTTATTTGCATAACATCCATCTAAACTCTCCTGTCACAGAATAATGGTTTTGTAAATTCACAAAGGCTAGAGAGGCCCCGACTAGAACGTCGGCATCTTGATGGCAGGTGCCCAGCCTTGTTCACTCCTGTGTGTCCAGAGCCTGCACACAGTGCATGGTGCATGGCAGATGCCCAGTATGTACCAGGCACTATGCTAAGTGGTTACGTTTGTTATCTGATTTAATCCAGACAGGTATGCTCATGGTCATCTTGCAGACAAGAAAACTAAAGCTTAGAGCCGCTGAGAAATCTACACTGTTCTTAAAGTGAGCAAGTTGTAGGATTGGGAACCAAATCCAGATCCGTAAGTTCATAGCCCTTGTTTTTCCAGTTCCCAGCATACCTTTATTTTTAAAACGACAAACCTTATCAGTATCAATTAAACAGGCTTTTATAAGCTGGAATGAAACCAACATGAATGGATCATCTGTTGTAACTTAACAATTTCCAAGGGGCTAGGTAACCAGGAGTCGTATCAATGAAGCCATGGGATAACACAGCTGAACACATCGTCAAAAGTCCAAATGGCTCACATAAGATAAATCCTTTACCCTTCAATAAAAGCAGACCCTCTAGAGAGCAAAGTAGACCAAAAGAGTGAAGCTGCCCAGAAAATGGAGGGACTGACAGGAAATGGAGTTATATCTGACAGTGCAAGGATAAAAAGTTCAAAGGAGCTAGGGGAATCCTGTGACTAAATATAATTGGTTACTACTTTCTTCTCCATTTGTTTTTATTTTTCATTATTAACTATTTAAGCTTGCAATATTATGTCAAGCTATTTAGGTGATAATAGGAGATATTCTGAGGCTCCAAAAAAAGAGAGAGAGAGAGAGTGAGAACCTAGTTAATGAATGAGAATTTAAAACACTAAATGTTCCCAAAATCTAAGAATTATACATAAATGCATCAGAATGAATTCATAAAGTACATTAATGGTGCAGATATATGTTTACAAAATTCACTCCATCAAATTTGGCTTCAAAGTGTTTGTTTTCCTACTGTAAAGAATATCAGCACTGACTCTACAAAGCTTAAATTGCTTAACTAAAAGCCTCATGATTTTCAAACATCTCTCTCTGGGCTTAATCTAGGTCAACAAATACTAACTAGGTCTCTAAAATTCCAAGTTTTGATATGCTATCTTCCACAGCCATTCATTATTAATTATAAATATGAGGCAAATAACAGCAATAGATTAAAACCCAAAGGAAGCATGTATTTAAATGCTAATAGGTAATTTAGACTGGCAATATATGCAAAAAATAACCAACCAGACAGATCTTCAAGACAACTGAATTAACTCTAGAAAAAGAGCTCAATATCAGACGAGAGGGAAAAAATGACTCAAATTAATTAAGAAGTGACTATCTAACCAGAACAGTATTATCAGAGAATCTTTCAGCTTCAATTTGTCTTTAGTGTTAGATGTTCTCAGATTACTAAAAAAGAGAGGATTCAAGTGAACATTTGGAAGACATATCTTGTGCATTTAAAAAACCAAAATGTAGTTTCTGAAGAATAAGTTCATGTATCACTAAACATTAAACACTTTTCAGGATATTAGAATCCTAATTGGGAGTGAACACACAATATATTCTACAAAAGACTTACAGAGACTGCGTTTCCTAAATGGAATTGACTACGAAAATAATTAGAATTGTGGCAGAATGCATTTATTCAACAGAGTGGTATTAAGCAAACAACTATCTGTAAACACATTTACTTAGCTGGGGAAATACAAGAGGTTATCATGAGAGAATATGTCTGCAAAGAAACATATAACCAGTGAAAAGTAACTCAAAGAGATAAACAGGAAGATGAGCTGAAAGAAAGTGGCTAAGAATATTCCAAACATCTTAAAGGCTATGTCCAAGGCTTAGGAAGGACCACTGCTATACCTGTAAGAGGGAAGCCATGCAGAGGGCAACTCCAGCCACTTTACATTTCTCTAAGACCTAGAATCTCTCTTCCATGTCCTGCCTTCAGAAAGAACAAAACACTGACCCTGAAAGGCATGACAACAGCCAGGGGATTTGAAGAATACAGTTCATAGAGACCTCCTGAGAGCTCTCATCTTACTGCCTCATCACCCATTGAGGATATCACCAATGTGGTTGGGATACTAGATGCATTTATAAATTCTGTGATCCTGAGCAAGTTGCAACCTCTCCAAGCCTTAGTTTATATGTAAATTGGGAATAATAAAAGCTACTTTTGTGGGATTCTTATGAGGATTAGACAGTATCTGTAAAGCATCTAATAAGCACTGACACAGAGTAGGTGCTATAAACGCTAGCTACTGTTATCAGCAACAGCACTCCAAATACTGTGCATCTATTTTGTTCACACACCAAAAACTCTTTTATGATTTGCGAATTGTCTTGTAAATCAGTCTTGTTTTGCTTTGAATGAGGCAATATTGAAAATAGGAGGAGATGATAGGGTATCTTTAGCTTCTCACCTAAAGACTAAAACAGGTTATTAGCTCAAAAACTTTATTTCCCGGGCCGGGCATGGTGGCTCAAGCCTGTAATCCCAGCACTTTGGGAGGCCAAGGCGGGTGTATCACAAGGTCAAGAGATCAAGACCATCCTGGTCAACATGGTGAAACCCCGTCTCTACTAAAAATACAAAAAATTAGCTGGACATGGTGGCGCGTGCCTGTATTCCCAGCTACTCAGGAGGCTGAGGAAGGAGAACTGCCTGAACCCAGGAGGCGGAGGTTGCGGTGAGCTGAGATTGCGCCATTGCACTCCAGCCTGGGTAACAAGAGCGAAACTCTGTCTCAAAAAAAAAAAAAAAAAAAAATTTATTTCCCATACAGATAGCTCCTACTCCTACTTTACTAAGATCTTTAGCTTGATTAGAAAATAGTAAGCTACAATATTATCCTCATATGTGGCATCATCAAACATAAAAGATAATTTTCTGAATACAAACCCAAGAAAAAAGAATACCAATATAATCCATCCAAATGAAAACAAGCACACACAAAAAATTTCCAGAATACAAATTTAGTCAAACAGGTGCCCTTATTTACTCTCGTCATTGTTGCTGTTGTTTGCGACAAAGTCTCACTATGGGCTGGATTCAAACTCCTGGGCTCAAGCAATCCTCCTGCCTCAGTCTCCAGGATAGCTCCAACTGCAGGCACACGCCATCACACCCAGCACAAGTACCCTCATTTAACCAGATTTGTTTGATTTTTAATTCAATTGAGGAAAAAAAGATATATACTACAAAACATAAAAGGTCTGGCAGATCTAAATTTGAAAAGCAACAATTTCTGGAGTACATCCTGCAGTCAGGACAAAGTCGCCTAAGCCATTTTCTACATGTATGATTTTGAACAGAGACCAAATGTCAACAAAGACAACCTGGAGTCACTTTAAGAATCAACCAAATTATAATTATGTGTTCTGAGCTGATCCGAGGCACAAACAGTCAGAAATAATTTCTGCACTTGACATCATTTTCTGTCTAATCCTCAACCAATCAGAATATTAAATTAACTGGAAATCATTATTTTCCCAAAAATCCTGTTAACCCAGAACTTCATGTGTTCCTAAAAGGTTTTGAAATCACACCAAACCCTGCCCGAGTTGTTTTAATTCCTAAAAGTACAGATAAAAACATCGGACTTACTCAGATTTGCCGTCATGGATTCTAAGTCTGCGATTAAAGCTGGGAGCTGCTGGAGCTGCTCCTGCAACTCCACAAGGCTTGTCTTTTTCTTCTCCCAGTGTGCAGAAAGCATGACCACCTCACTATCCACCAGCTGCAGCACATGCGGGGGGGAGGGGATAAAACCAGGTTTTAGGCACAAAGAAAGTATAGTTAACGTAATGAGATGTAGTGTTATCTTTAACAACCCCTCTACTCTGGAGAGATTACAGTACATTCTAAAAGAGACTTAAGTTGTTTTGTTTTCTAAAAAAAAAAAAAAAAAACCAACTTAACATTCAGTGCAGGAGACCTGAAATTACTGTTTCTATCAGTGCATCTTAACCCAAAGAGAAAGTTTAAAAATGGCTTTACAAGTCACTTCTAAGTATACCCTGTTTTAAGCAGACCATGTATTTGAAAATCCAAATCTAGAAAAAAATAAAACAAAAAACTACCACTAACAACCAAAAAGAAAACAAACATAAAACATAATTAACATCTAATTCCTGGCTTTATAAAAGGAACTCTTAACGGAAAAGTTCCCTAATACATTTAGAATATACCATGATTCAATTTGCATTTAAACAGGAATGTTTACTGCATAAAGTATATAAAGGAATTTTGAGGAAACTGGCCAATTCCAGAATTCCAGAAAAAGAGGAAATGATTTAAGGTAACAAGGAATTCATCAGATGTAAAGGGTTCCTAACAGCAAGGTTGTGAAATTCTAGAGTAGCCTAAGATAATTCTAACTTCTTTTCCTAAAGACTGTAAAGAAAATGACAGAAAACAGTTTGTCCCAGACAATTTTGTTTTGGTCTTACAATTTTGTTTTGTCCCTCCCAGTGGGAGGGACAAGGGCCTAGAAAGATTTAGAAGGAGCAAGAAGGGTCATCTTTTGAAAATATCATCATGAATAAGCAATAACTGTGGGAAAAACTCCATAATCTGTACAATAAAAAATAAAGGTGACAAAATCCATCATATAACAGAAGAAAATGAATTTGAATAATCAAAATGTCCAATATACACATCTCAAGATTAAGGGGGTTTGTTTTGAGACGAAGTTTTGCTCTCGTTGCCCAGGCTGCAGTGCAGTGGCGCGATCACAGCTCACTACAACCTCTGCCTCCCAGGTTCAATCGTTTCTCCAGCCTTAGCTTCCCAAATAGCTGGGATTACAGGTGTCTGCCACTACACCCAGCTAACTGTTTGTATTTTTAGTGGAGACGGGGTTTCACTATTTTGGCCAGGCTGGTTTTGAACTTGAGGTCTCAAGCAATCCACCCATCTCGGCCTCCCAAAGTATTAGGATTACAGGCAAGAGCCACCATGCCCAGCCAGGATTATGGCTAAGAGTTAGAATCTGAATACAACCAATTCTTACTAAGTTCCACTTAAATATTAAAAAAGAACTTTGGAGGAATGAACATATCAAAGATACAAAATTGTATGTGGTACTAGATTGTTTTTGTTTGTACATTTCACTATAGTAGGAATTCTCATCTGAAATAAGGAACTAAGCTATGGCACATCTCCCTGTTGTTTCTGAGCCCACCATGCAAGGATAAACACATCATCTCTCACATTCAAGCCTCAGCTGAGCTGGGAGGCCACACCAAGTTTCATACAAACTGCATTTCTCATTATTTTTGTGTACATAAAAATGTCTGTTGCCAACCAGTCTTTAAAAAGATCTTTAAAAGTAGCTTAAAACATACCGAAAAAACAACTACAGTGCAACAAGGAAACAAGCAAAAGCTTGAAACAAGTATATATGTTCACAAGATTCATTTATAGTATTCCACAAACTTCTACTGACCACCCACTATTTGCTAACCACGATTTTGGGTACTGAAGACGTAATGACAGACAAATCAGAAAAAAAAATTCCTGCCTTCTTATTGTTTATACTTTAGTATAAATTCTCTTAACTTCAGATTTTAAACTCTAAAACAAATAATTACTATATTATGGGGCTGTTTTGGTTAATAATTTGAAAACGCTAGAATAATTTTTAGATATTAACCATTTCTTACTGAAAATTACAGTGCAATATTTAAATATTAAAATTTAACTACAGTTTAGTTCATACCTGCAATAAAACTGAAAATTATATTCTAAATATACAATATCAACATATAGAGAAAAACCATATCAGAAAACACTAAACCATCACTTTGAAAGAATGAAAGGGTAAACAAATTCTCAGAAATTACCAATAATTATACAATAACACTAAAACATTCTGAATATTTTCTGGGTACCAGACCCTGTGCTAAGCAATTTGCATATATTATCTCATTTAAACCAAACAACAACCCTATATACTAAGCAATATTATAATCTCCATTATACAGATTTTAAAGATTGACATGTAACAGATGTTAAGTTAATTCCTCAAGGGCCACAATGAACTTAGATTCCATCCCAGGGAATCTGACAGTAAGCTTATGCCCTTAATCAACTCACTAGGGACTGTGCTATAGGGGTATATAAAGGGAAGAAGGAAAGAAAAAATTTAGCAAAAAGGTTCTGAAAAACTGTACTGTGACCTATTCATTTTAATTTGTGTAATTTCTTACCTAATGATTTAAAAAAAAAAAAGCTGTCTCCAGAAGTTCAATTTTTCTACCTCTAAGTAACTCGGAATAAACCCAGATTCACCACCAGAAAATCAAGTTAAAGGAGCAAGACAAACCCAAGTGCTTTATTCCAAAATTCTTTCTGGCAGATACTGAAGTTAGGAGAAGAAAGAAAAAGCACACCAATGAAGAAAAGGTACACCAATGATGTACAATAGGACCTTACTTAGTATAAAACTCAACACTTCAGAGTTTTAAGGAACACATCGTTTTACTTGATTTCCACACAACTTTGATAAGCAGAATAAGCAGTGTTAAGCCATTTTATAGATGAGAAAACTAAAAGAGACCATGTTATCTACCCAGGGTCAACATGTATTGGTGCAGCAAGGAGCAGAAACCAGGATTTCCAACACTAAGTTCAGTTCGCTTTCTGCCACAGCAGAGGAAATCCACCCTGAATGCATAGAGTGAAACAGTCAAATTCAACTGCCTTGACATCAAACTGTTAAACAAAACCATGAATCTTGAGAGTTCAACTTGAAGGCAAGCTAATATTTCACAATAATAGGAGAGGCAAAACACTGAAAGTCTAACTTTAGAAAACTGCCTTCAGAGTGTAAGCCCTACGTAAGTATTAACTATTTATGGTATTTATTTATACATTGCTAAGGGTGAAAAAAAAATCAAAACACTTGTTTAAAAAAAGCTTAGACAACAAAGCTACCTTTGATCACAGCTGCTTGTTTTATAAGCTATTGCTCTGAATTCAAAGACTATACAGTTACAATTAGCTTTAAAGTAGATGGGTATAAAATAATTTGTTAAACAAGATAAAACTGTTAAAAAGTATATTTGCCCCAGGAGGTTATGCTTTTTGGGTAAAGCCCACCAAAGACACATGGGCAGGTCTGACAAAATAAATTTACAAAATAACAAGTTAAATACTATGCATATTAAAGACAAACATTTAAATATGTACATATATCTCAATAATACATCACAGAAGCCTTTAAAATAAACTTTCATTTTTAAGACTGGGTACTGTTTCTGGAAAGCAACATAAGTACTTTTGATTAGTTGTGGGTTTTAAAATAACAAATCATACAAAAATTTAAAATCCTAAAGTAGCATAAATTCAATAACAGATACTACAGAAAATTCTCCTGTATATATTGTGAAATGCTTCTTATAATCAAAAGAATGATTTTTGTTAAAGCTCCACTATAGGACACAGTCTTCATTTAGCATGGGATTCATCCACGTTGATACATATAGGTACAGTAGTTCACTAATTTTCACTGTTGTATATGGTATTTTCTGAATAATACCATATTTTTTCCAGCAGATGGACTTTGGAACCGTCCAAAGATTAAACAAAGCTTGCTACAAATATTCTGGTACAAATCTCAAGGTGCACATGTGCAAGAGTTTCACAAATGAATTACAGATGTGTCCAAGATATCCATCTCCTCATCTCCCAGGGCCAAGGGTAATGAGATCCCCCTCCCCGGCCCCTGCAGGTTGAATGCAATGCTCTGGAACAGTTCCCAGCAGCAGAACTGTTGCTTGAAAGGCATGTGCAACTTTTAACTTCTACTTAATGCCAACTCATTTTTTCTAATGTGATTGTTCCAATTTACACTCCCTAGTTGTTTATCATCACATTTCTTCCTAGGAATGAAACAAAACTGTCATCTGCAAATAGTGACCATCTGCACAGAAAGCTCAAAGCTGCTTAAATTTTCAGTAATCCAATTGAGTGAAAACTTGGGTTTTCAATTTGCATTTCCTTGATACCAAGCAAGGTTGAACACATTTTCCTGTGTGTTGGCCATAAATGTTTTATCTTCTGCAATATGCCTGCTGATATCTTTTACTCACTTTTCTCCTGGGTTATTTTAGTCCTCTTTTTATTGGTTTGTAGGGGTTATTCATATTTTCTGAACACTTATCCTGTGTCTTATAAATCAATTTTTCATGCTGTTGTTTAATGAACAAAAGTTTTGACAAAAATTACTGATGTACTTATTTATGGTTGGTGCTTTTTAACATCTTAAGAAATCTTTCCCACTCTAAAATCTGAAACATAATCTCTTCTACTATTTTCTAAAAAATGTAGTTTTCCTTTTCACATTTAAGTCTAATGAAGCCAAAATGTGAACAAGGTCTTCAACTACTTTTATTCAACATCATACTAGAGTTTCTACCCAGTATAAAAAACATGAAAAATTTAAAGTTGTACAGCTTAGAAGGGAAGAAAAAACCTACCATCTACCCAAAACTCGTACCCCCAAATCCAAGGTATTAGAATAAGAGAATTTAACAAGATAGTTGAATATAAGATTAAAATACCGCAAGTCAAATACTGCAGGTTTTTGGTAGGTATAGGATAAAGAAGCTGTCTTCCATTAACGATTTACCAAAACTTTTTACCCTGAGTGAAATGTATTTTCCAGCACTTTGGGAGGCTGAAGCGGGTGGATCATGAGGTCAAGAGATAGAGACCATCCTGGTCAACATGGTGAAACCCTGTCTCTACTAAAAATACAAAAAATTAGCTGGGCATGGTGGTGCATGCCTGTAATCCCAGCTACTCAGGAGGCTGAGGTAGGAGAATTGCCTGAACCCAGGAAGCAGAGGTTGCGGTGAGCCAAGATCACACCATTGTACTCCAGCCTGGGTAACGAGAGCGAAACACCGTCTAAAAAAAAAAAAAAAAAATGTATTTTCTACATTTGATGATCATTTTTGCTTTTAATATTAAAGAGTCAGTTGCGGCCGGGAACGGTGGCGCAAGCCTGTAATCCCAGCACTTTGGGAGGTCGAGACAGGTGCATCACAAGGTCAAGAGATGGAGACCAACCTGGCCAACGTGGTGAAACACTATCTGTACTAAAAATACAAAAACAGTGAGCTGGGCGTGGTGGCATGTGCCTGTAGTCCCAGCTACCTGGGGGGGGCTGAGGCAGGAGAATTCTTGAAGCCAGGAGGTGGAGGTTGCAGTGAGCTGAGATCGCGCTGCTGCACTCCAGCCTGGTGAGAGCTAGACTCTGTCTCAAAAAAAAAAAAAAAAAAGTAAAGAGTCAATTGCATGTAAAAGATTTTCTAATGTCAAATTAACCTTTTAATCCTAGAATAAACTTGGCATATTTTGTTTTTTATACATTACTGGATTTGGTTTGCCACCACAGACATACATTGAAGAATGCCTTTCAGGTAGAATGCCTTTTATTATCCAATATTCATAAGCCATGCAAATATCAATAGGAAGTTTTGGCTAATATTTACATAAGAAAGCTTTAAACTTGATACACATTTTAAAACAATGCACGAGTAGATAATTTATAACTTTTATTCCAAGGACAGGTGAATATTTGTTTTATGTAGTCTGATGAGTTATGTAAATCAGACATCCCTTTCTACTCACTATTTAAGAATTCCTTATTATTTGGTCAGAAACTTAACTTTGCTCAGACTATCTAAAATTATTAATTTGCCTAACAAATATTAAATTTCAGGGGTCATCCTCAATTCACTTAGATAACAAAGTATTTAAGCACTAATGACTTGTAATTTAAATTACTTGGCAAATGTAATTAGCCAAGATCGAATACTCTGTGTTGTTGATGTCAATCAAACCTTATTTTTTTATGAAATGATTTCTGTAATTCTGACTTGAAATAAATTTAGACTGATTTTCTTTACCATTTACCAAATTAATGAATCTCTAATAGTTACATACAACACAGGAATATATATGATGAAGCGTAGACACTAGCATTTCTCTTAGAACTTACGAGAATAAGAAAATGTAGGTTTCTGGTAGTAAGGCAGAAAAGATACTTTGAAAAGATCTACAGCTATAAAACATTAAATACTGGGTGTATTTTTTAAAAATTCTTTAAGAGGCATTAAGCTCACAAAAAGTAAGGGAAACATAAAGGGCCAACAACAGCAAACAGACCAGGGAACTGAAATGAGATCATTAAAACAAAACAAAATGTGGAAGCCGGGATTAAAATACTAAAACAAAAGCTTTGGAGATCTGTGGGAATAGGAGACCTTGTTTGTGGGGATCTGAATCTGAGACTCTTGATAAAGCTCTTTGGCCTCTGAGGTGGCTACATCCCCCAAGTGAAAGCTTAAGCTAGAGGAAAACAATGTGCCTGTTGGCTAAAGGAGTCAACAAGTAAACCTGTCTGTCTTCATAACAAGTTGGCATAGCCTCTTTTCTTGATTTGTTACTGTGTTACTGGCCTCATACGAGTGTGGGGCTCTCAGTTATATTTCCTGCATGATCAAGGAACCTCTAAGTTAAGAAATGAAAGAGTTGCAGATGATTTGTGTTCTTTGACACCCAATGAAAATAAATGCAAATTTTCCAAGGATGAAACTCTAAACCTAGGCCCCTCAGATTTCTACAGATTAAATCAGGCTACTTGTCCTCAAAATATTAGCAAACACACAATTAAACCACCAAAAGTCTGAGTCACCAGAACTGAAGAGTGAGATTTAGACCCACAAATGACTTTAGATATTGCACTATTGAATATTGACTATTAAATAGTTATATATAAAATCTTTTAAGAGTGAAAGATGGACTTAGACATGAGTAAGGAAGAAGGTACTATCAAACATTAAAAAGTCATTGAAATCAAAAACCTAAAAGGTGTACATAACGGCAATTTGAGGCCACTGAAAAAAGAAATAATGAAGTAGAGAGTCAAAGAGTACATGGAAAGGATCTCAGAAAGAAAATAGAAAATATGAAAGAGGAATTAATAGGCAGAGTATATTATAAAAGGTCTTTAGGTTGAACCAGGTGAGACTGCCAATATTTGATGAAATTTGATCTGTAAAATTGCAGTTTCATGAGTTAGCCCAACATATCTAGTAAACCTCAACAGTTCTAGAAAGAGCATGAGGAAAAGACAATGTAGGAAAAGATAAATGTCTGTGAATTTTCCATAAATGAGATATCTAAATCCTTAGATCCAGAAAGTACAACAAGCAGGCAAGATAATAATCCATACCTAGACGCCTCACATTGAAGCTACAGAATCCGGTTGGGTGCGGTGGCTCACACCTGTAATCCCAGGGCTTTGGGATGCCAAGGTGGGTGGATCACCTGAGGTCAGGACCAGCTTAGCTAACATGGTGAAACCCCACCTCTACTAAAAATACCAAATTTAGCTGGGCGTGTGGTGTGTGCCTGTAGTCCCAGCTACTTGAAAGGCTGAGGCCGGAGAATCAGTTGAACCCAGGGGGCAGAGGTTGTAATGCGCTGAGATCGCACCACTGCACTCTAGCCTGGGTAACAGAGTGACACTCTGTCTCAAAAAAAAAAAAAAATTGAAAATGTTTATCTTCTAAACTAGTAGAAAAAAACTAGAACAATCAGAAAGAATTCAGTCAATGCAAAAGATGACAAGAAACCAGGGGAAAACACGTAACAAGCAGGATAAACAGAATAAGATAGTAAATGTGAGTATCTCTGCAATCTCAACATTTAAAAATGATTAAAGGGCATATTTTGAAAGACCAGGAAAAGTCTATTAATAGTTTATAAGCTGCTTACAAGAGACACACCTAGAACATTAGGACACAGAAAGATTGACTATATGGGCATACCTCAAAAATACTGTCAGTTTGGTTCCAGACCAAAATACTGTCAGTTTGGTTCCAGACTGCAATAAAGTGAATATTGCAAGAAAGCAAGTCACACAATTTTTTTTGGTTTCTTAGTGCCTATAAAAGTTATGTTTACACCATATCATTGTCTAATAAGTATGTTTTAAAAAAGCAGTGTAGGACGGGCGCGGTGGCTCACGCCTGTAATCCCAGCACTTTGGGAGGCTGAGGCGGGTGGATCACGAAGTCAAGAGATCGAGACCATCGTGGTCAACATGGTGAAACCCTGTCTCTACTAAAAATACAAAAAATTAGTTGGGCATGGTGGTGCGTACCTGTAATCCCAGCTACTCAGGAGGCTGAGGCAGAATTGCCTGAACCCAGGAGGCAGAGGTTGCGGTGAGCTGAGATCGCGCCATTGCACTCCAGCCTGGGTACAAGAGCGAAAACTCCGTCTCAAAAAAAAAAAAAAAAAGTAGTGTAATACCTTAATTTAAAAATACCTTATTGCTCAAAAAATGCTAACTATCACCTGAGCCTTCAGTGAATCATAACCTTTTTTCTAGTTGAGAGGGTTTTTTCTTTTTAATGTTTATGGCTGCCGACTGATCAGGGTGATGGTTACTGAAAGTTGGGGTGAGTGTGGCAATTTCTGGAAATAAGACAGTAATGAAGTTTGCTGCACCTATTGACTCTTCCTTTCACAAAAGATTTCTCTGTAGCATGCAATGCTGTTTTATTACATTTTACCCATAGTAGAACTCCTTTAAAAATTGGAGTCAGTGAACTCCTCATCCATTCATGTTTGATCATGAGATTGCAGCAATTCAGTCACATCTTCAGGCTCCACTTATAGTTCTCTTGCTATGTCTACAGCATTTATACTACTTCTACTGAAGTCTTGAACCCCTCAAAACCATCAATGAGGGTTGAAATCAATTTCTTCAAAATTCCAGTTAATGTTGGTATTTTGACTTACTCCCATGAATCATGAGTGCTTTGTAATGCCATCTAGAATACTAAATTCTTTCCAGGAGGTTTTAAATTTACTCTGCTCATATCAATTGAAGGAACTTCTATGGCAGCTATAGCCATATAAAATGTATTTCTTAAGCAATACTTAAAAGTTGATATGACTCCTTAATTCACAGGCTATGTTGTGTTAGCAGGCACAAAAACAACTTTGATCTCTTTGTATATCTCCTTGAGAGCTCTTGGGTGACCATGTGCATTGTTAATGAGTGCTATTATTTGAGAAGGAATATTTTTGTCTTAGCAGTAGGTCCCAATGGTAAGCATAAAGTATTAATATTCACGAAACCATGGTATCAACAGATGTGCTGTCATCCAGACTTTGTTGTTACATTTATACAGCACAGGCAGAGTAGATTCAGCATAATTCTCAAGGGCAGAGAATTTTCAGAATGGTAAATGAAGTGTTGGCTTCAGCTTAAAAGTCACCAGCTGCTTTAGTTCCTGACAAAATAGTAAGCTTGTCCTTTGAAGCTTTGAGGCCAGGAATTAACTTCTCCTCTCTAACTATGAAAGTCCTAGATAACCATCTTCTCCCAATAGAAGGCTGTTATGTATACTTGGAAATATACATAAAACGTTGTATGTATACATACATACAACGGTTCAGTGTAGCCACTTTCATCAATAATCTTAGCTAGATCTTCTGGATAACTTGCTCACACTTCTACATCAGCTCTTGCTCCTTCACCTTGCACTTTTATGTTATGAAGATGATGTCTTTCCTTGAATTTCATGAACCAACCTCTGCTGTCATCAGACTTTTCTTCTGCAGCTTTGTCACCTCTCTGAGTCCATTTATAGAACTGAGAGTTAGGGCCTTGCTCTAAATTGGGCTTTGGCTTAAGGGAGTATTCTGGCTGGTTTGATCTTCTATCCAGACCAGCCAGACTTCCTCTGTATCAGCAATCAGGCTGTTAGGCTCTTTTGCTTTTTCTTCTTCATTTATTTATTTATTTATTTATTGGAAACAGTCTTGCTCTGCCACCCAGGCTGCTGTGCAGTGGTGCCATCATGGCTCACTTGCAGCCTCAAACTCCTGGGCTCAAGCAGATCCTTCTACCCCACCCACCCGAGCAGCTGGGACTACAAGGTGTGAGCTACAATGCCCAGCTAATATTTTAACTTTTTGTAGAGGTAGAGGTCTCCCTATGTTGCCCAGGCTGGTCTCAAATTCCTGAGCTCAAGTGATCCTCCTACCTCAGCCTCCCAAAGTGAGATTACAGATGTGAGCCATCATGTCTAGCCTGTTTTGCTTTCTTATCATTCGTGTGCTCACAGGAGCAGCATTTTTAATTTTCTTCAATAACTTTTTCTTTGCAGTCACAATTTGGCTGTTTGGTGCAAGAGGTCTAGCTCTTGGCCTGTCTTTGGTTTTGACATTCCTTTCTCATTAAGCTTAATCATTTTTGATTTTTGCTTTCAAGTAAGAAATGTGTGACTCCTCCTTTTACTTGAAGATGTAGAGGCTATCGTAGGGAATTTTATCTCAGGGAATAGGAAGGTCTGAGAATGGAGAGAAAAATGGCCTGTTGGTGGAACAGTCAGAACACACATAACATTTATTAATTAAATTCACCATCTTACAAATGAATGCACTTTGTGGTGCCCCAAAACGATGACAATAGTAACATGAAAGATCACTGATCACAAATCATCATAGCACATTAATAATGATGAAAAAGCTAGAAACATTTTCAGAATTACCAAAATGTGACACAGAGACATGACGTGAGCACATGCTGTTGAAGAAATGATACTGATGGAGTTGTTTGATGCAGGGATGCTACAACCTTCAATTTGTAAAAAATGTGGCATCTGCAAAGCACGATATAAATGAAGTGCAGTAAATAAAGATATGCCTGTAACTGAAGGAAAAACATATACTGAACAAGTACTAACCCACAGAAAACTGATGTGTTAATATCAGTGAAATACACTTAAAGCGAAAAACGAAGAGGATCCTTGATAAGATTCAATTCCCTCAGGAGGAAAATAGTCTAAACTATGTATACCTAGTAAAAGTCTTAGAATATATAAAGCACAAATATAATTACAGGAAAAAACAGCTAAATCCACAATCAAAATGAGAAAATTTTAATACGTGTTTTATAAGTGATAGAAAAAATAAAAAGATTAAGTAGGTATGGATATAGATGAATGTCAGACTAACATGACTCACAAATTTGGCCTCAGGGACAAATACAGAATACTACTCCCAGCAAAGACAGAATATAAATTTTTTTAAACCATATCTGGAACACTCATAAAAATCGACTGCATACTGGGCCAACACAAATCTCAGCAAGTTTCATATAAATGAAGTCATGTAGAACGTAGTCTCTGATTCCAGTGCAAATAAAGCTGAAAGTTACTTGAGAAGAAATCAATTTTGAAAACTATATTTGAAAATTTTAAATCCATATGAATACTTTATGGTTTGAAGAAGAAAAAATGTAAATTTAAAAATAGAAGTGAATGATAATTACTACATATAAACTTGTAGAATTTGCTAAAATCTACCTACAGGGAAATTGTATAAAGAAAAAAAGGTTGAAAATCAGTGAGTTAATCTAACTTAAGAGTTAGGGAAGAGAATGGAATGCATCTGGGAGAAAGAATAAAAGTAGTAATAAAGATAAGAGAAGTAAATGAAATAGAATACAAAAATATAATAGAAGCTAAATACAGCCAAAAGTTCTTGCAAAAGACTAATAACTTAGTTAATAATTAAATCATTAAGTTGCTAGTGACACTGATCAAGAAAAAAATACACATACTTTTAAGAATTAAAGGGAATATATTAATAGCTACAGCTGTAGCAAAGAATAAAAAGATGAAAGTTTATAAACTATGACAAATAGAAAAACTTAACTGGGCACACACTTATAGTCCCAGCTATTTGGGATGCTGAGGCAGGAGGATCGGTTGAGCCCAGAAGTTCTGAGCTATACCATACTATGCCAGTTGGGTGCCTACACTAAGTTCAGCACCAACATGGTGACGTCCAGGAGCATGGAAACACCAGGTTGTTTAAGGAGGGGTGAACTGGCCCAGGTCAGTAACAAAGTAGGTCAAAACTCCTATGCTGATTAGTAGTGGGATTGCACCTGTGAACAGCCACTGTACTCCAGCCTGGGCAACATAATGTGAAACCCTGTTTCTATTTTTATTTTTTTGAGACAGTGTTTCGCTCGTTACCCAGACTGGAGTGCAATGGCACGATCTCGGCTCACTGCAACCTCTGCCTCTGGGTTCAAGCAATTCTCCTGCCTCAGCCTCCCAAGTAGCTGGGACTATAGGCGCACGCCACCATGCCCAGCTAATTTTTTGTATTTTTAGTAGAGACAAGGTTTCACCATGTTGACCAGGATGGTCTCGATCTCTTGACCTCATGATCCACCCGCCTCGGCCTCCCAAAGTGCTGGGATTACAGGCGTGAGCCACCGCGCCCGGCCCTGAGACCCTGTTTCTTAAAAGAAAAAATTGAAAATGTAGATGAAATGCCAAAATTCTAGAAATGTTTACCAAAACCAATCCTAGAAGCAATACAAATTCCATATAGTCTTATAGCCACTAAAGAAATTGTATTACTGATTTAAAATATTTCTTCCAAGAAAGCACCAGATCCATAGAGTTTTACAGGAAAACTTTCAGGAATTTTTTCTTTTCTTTTCTTTTTTCCAATTTCAGGAAATCTGTTGCCCAGGCTGGAATGCAGTGGCACAATCATGACTCACTGTGGCCTCAACTGCTGGGCCTCAGTGATCCTCCCCCCTCAGCCTCCCAAGTAGTTGGGACTATAGGCATGCCACCATACCCATCTAATTTTTTTAGTTTTTGGAGCTGAAGTTTCGCCCTTGTTGCCCAGGCTGCAGTGCAATGGCATGATCTCGGCTTACTGCAACCTCCACCTCCCAGATTCAAGTGATTCTCCTGCCTTAGCCTCCCAGGTAGCTGGAATTATAGGCAACCACCACCACACCGAGCTAATTTTTATATTTTTAGTAGAGATGGGGTTACACCATGTTGGCCAAGTTGGTCTCAAACTCCTGACCTCAGGTGATCCACCCACCTTGGCCTCCCACAGTGCTGGGATTACAGGTGTGAGCCATGCCCAGCAAAAAAAAAAAAAAGAATTTAAGATAGGGGTTTCACTACGTTTCCCAGGCTGGTCTTGGACTCCTGAGCTCAAGTGATCCTCCACCTCAGCCTT
Source organism: Callithrix jacchus (assembly GCF_049354715.1). Lineage (NCBI taxonomy): Eukaryota > Metazoa > Chordata > Mammalia > Primates > Cebidae > Callithrix > Callithrix jacchus. The sequence continues at coordinate 15,098,890 of NC_133505.1, read as the reverse complement.
CCAACGTGCTAGAATTATAGGTGTGAGCCACTGTCCCTGGCTGAAATCTACCATTTCAGTGTTCTACAAATTCTTGTAGTGAATGAAAAAAGAGGAAACTGCCCAGCTCATTTTATGAGGCTGGGATAACTTTGAAACCCAACAAGGAAGTATGAAAAAGTGAACCTGGAGTCTATGAATACAAATATAAAAATTATAAATTATCTGCCTCAACTAAACTAAATTACTTGACAGAGAAATGATAAAAAGGTGCTTTATTCAGGGAGTTTCATAATCAGTGACTAGATTCAACTTCAGATACCCTGCAAAACATTTTGATGCAATTATAAATTCAATTTTTAAAAACTACCATTTAGCACTGAAAAAGGAAACTTTACGACGAGTGTAAGATTAGCCACATCTTTACCTCTCCAGCACTTGCACATTCCTTGGCTCTTCTGTGAAGTGCGGCCCATGTATCCTCATATCTAAAAAAAAAAAAAAAAAAAAAAAAAAAGGCAAAAAATAATTTGAAATGCAAACCACACATTCAAAGGAAATACTATCTAAAGATAAATGTGGAATATCCTGTGGCACCAGAAGGGAAATACACAACAAATAATGGTGACATGTTGCAATGACACAGACATCAACTTCATGGAGCTTCCAGTGGTCAAATCTGTGACAATTTGAGCAACAAAATACATAATGGTTGTAATGAATTATAACTCAAAGAATAAAGCAAATCCCTCTGAGTCCATGGTGATGGAAATAATTGAATAAGTAAATCAATGAAAGAGAAGAGAAAAACTCTTCCTTACAATAGAAATCCAATTAGAAAATTTTTTTTTTTAAAACAGAGTTTTGCTCTGTCACCCAGGCTGGAGTACAATGGTGCAACCTTGGCTCACTGCAACCTCCGCCTCCCAGGTTCAAGCGATTCTCCTGCCTCAGCCTCCTGAGTAGCTGGGATTACAGGTGTGTGCCACCACGCCTGGCTAATTTTTATATTTTTAGTAGAGATGGGGTTTCACCACATTGGCCAGGCTGGTCTTGAACTTCTGACCTAAGGTGATCCACCTGCCTCAGCCTCCCAAAGTGCTGGGATTACAGGTGTGAGCTACCACGCCAATTAGCAATTTTAAAAGAAATGAGGAGGAAAAAAAAAAATCTCCAATTGGTAAACACAATAGTAATAATTGTTTCAAAAAGAATTTAAACAAATGATAAAATCAGTGGGTAAAAGCTCAAATAGAAACAAGATATTTACATAGTCTCAAAATATCTCTCCCATAGGATAATCATTAACTAAACATGAGAAAACAGTGTTAACTGAGGAGAAACCTGGCAGACACATCCTTAACCAAGTGATCAAAATTAATGTCAACAGTAATGAGACACAGCAACATCATGTGCCTCCTGATGTGATGCACTGGGAACGAAACAACACTACTCTTCCAGTGTTTTTCACAAAACAGCACTAACTTTCAGTTATTACAAGAAAACAGAAAAATACAAAGTACAGATATCTTGAAACGTAACTGGCCATTACGGTTTTTTGTCTGGTTTTTTTTTTTTTTTTTTAAGACAGTGTCTCAATCTGTCGTCCAGGCTGGAGTGCAATGGTGTAATCACAGCTCACTGCAGCCTCAACCTCTTGGACTCAAGTGATTCACCTGCCTCAGCCTCCCAAAGCACTGAAATTACAGACATGAGTCACCATGCCCAGTCTTGGCCAGTACCCTTCCAAAGTATTGAGGTCATGAAAGACAAAGACTACAGAACTGTTCCACGTTAAAGAAGATAAGGAGATACTGTGACTAAATATAATGTACGATCCTGGATTGGATCCTAGTCCAGAAAAAAGGACACTGGAGGGATAATTGATGGAATTTGAATAAGGCCTGTGGATTAAATTGTTTACTAATGTTAATTTCTGGTTTGATCATTGTACTGTGGTTATAGTAAATGTTAACACTGGGAAAGCTGAAATTGCTTGTTCTATTTCTGTAATTTTTTTAATAAATCTAAAATTATTTCAAAAAGGTAAGTTAAAAAATAAAACTTCTAAACTATTATTCATTTGATTGCTGATGTAAAACTTGATTTCCCATTTTATTTAAAATTCTAGCTATCCAGCTAATATTTCTCCAAACAGGAATACATATTTAATGAGTTCATACTGCCTCCCCTCACAGTCAGATTCACAATTTTTCTATTAAGTAGGAAAATCAATTTGAACGAGATACTAGAGTCTACATGCAATGAAGATTAAGGTGGAAGGTCACACAATAATACAGTCCTGCTGTTATTGTTGACTAACAGAAAGCTAGAAAATTTTCTTGGATGTATCAGATTATGTAAGTATCAATTAAAATCAACAAGTGTTTACTGAATGCTAAGCACTGGTAAGCACCAGAACTGCTAAGATAAATTTTACTTTTGCATCTTTGTTGTCTTGCTACTTAGCACAGAACATGACACATAAGAGACACATTAAATGACTGTTGAGTGAGGAAATAAACAACTAATTATAAACAGAATATGCAGGACTTCGTGGTCAAATTTTCTATCATTTTCTTAACTTAGTGGGAAAGAGCAAATTAAACCTCACTTGCTAACTTTAGAATCCAGATCATTCTTTTCCTAACATCTCACCATTTCCTACTCTCCCCATTATTATATATGCTTTTCACATCCATCCTGGCATTATATATCACCCTCCCTCATTTCTCCTTTCCTAGTTCAGCACCTAGTTCATACATGATTTTCCTACTGTTTTCAGCATTCTCTAAACTTAGATTATTCCAACCACTCATGTTCTCTGCTCTACTTTTAAGCCATGAAGTAGTTTGGAGAAAGACATTAAATCCATTGTAATGCATGCTATCCATCCTTGTATGGGCCTTAGCAGCCAATGAGCACTTAAAATAAATTTATTACTATTAGATTGTTCCCCAAAGTACACATGGTGGGTGTTACACATCTCATACCACCTTGAAACTCATCCCCATCCAATCACTTTCAACAGAGGGATGAACTTACTCCATTTTACTGAGATAAAGATGCTGGATGTAAACTTCTTCAATTTTTCTGTGTGCAAACTCAAATATCTTTAAAATCACAAGTCGATGATGACGAAATAAAGAAACCACATTTAAAATGTATAATTCTCACATTCAAATAGTTATATATATTCTACATACACTATGGGAAGACTAGTGGAAGAGTTCATCATACAGTTAGGAAGATGAACACACATGTAAAAAATTACCTTATTTGGTAGACGAAGGAAAGGGCTAATTATATAGCATGAGAGCTATAGGAATATAGGAGAGTAACTGTAGACTGTGTTGCACCACATTCTTGGAAACATCATGATTTAGGAGATAGAGGGAAGATGTCAGAGTAAGAAGCATCAAGAATCTGTCACCCTACCTAGACCACAATCACACTGGCAGAATCTGTCTGATGTAACTATTTTGGGACTCTGGAATCCAGTAAAGGTGTGCAACTTCCAGGGGAACGTTTGGAGGGTAAATTGAGGTTAATTTCAGTTGATTTTAGGTTTGAGCACAATGGCAGCTACCCAACCCCTGGAGAGGCAGCCATGCACTTGTTCCTGAAGTAGCTTGTACATGGCTCATGAAAGTCAAGGTGGGCCAATAAGAACCCTGGGCTCCAAACATCAGGGAGTCTGTGTTCTGATCAAAATGGCTGCTTCTGATCAGGCAGATACAAACACGGAGGCAGCTACTGTTGCAAACCCCTCCTGCTCTGGCTAGCAATTTTCCGAGGATTTAAAAGGCCAAAGACTGGTTTTTGTCCCTCTTCTTTGTTCTCTTTTCCCTCTTGGAAAGCCAGACACCTAAAGACTAGGACATTCAATAACAGATGCAACTGTTTTTTGTTTCGTGTTTTTGTTTTTTTCCTTTTTGTCCCAAGATGGCTTACTAGGGACATCAAAAGCCAGTTTTTCTAAAAAAAAAAAAAAAAAAAAAAAAAAAAAAAAAAAAAAAAAAAAAAACAAAGGTACTGGTGAATGGACAAATTATTTACAGAAAACTGAGGGAAGGGAGCCAGGACCTGTCAGAGTGCCCATGGGAAGAAGCTGGGGTGCAGAAAAGGAAAGCAGCAAGAGCCTGGCAGAGATCAACCCTCAAGGACCTTGGAACCCTGTAGAACGAGTAGGTGGGAGTGGTTCCCTGCTTCCCTTACCCCTCCATCAACTTCCTGACCAGGAAACTGTTGGAGAGCGCTCCTCTGCCCTTGTGACCCCAAGCAATGCTATCGGTGGTGATTTGAAAACTTCCTGGGGCTGGAGAATCTGGTGGCCAACTTGTGCATGCAGGTACCAGATACCATATGGGTCTTGCACTGGCAGTGGGATGCTGCCCTGCCCAGGGACTCTCTGCCCTTGAGTCACCACACCACCAGATTCCCTGCAAACACACCCCACAATCCACTCTAACTCTGGCAAGCACAGGGAACCAGCAGTTCCCCAGGTAACTGTGAGATCTCTGGATATCTAACCCTCTGTGTGGGCCATCTCTAAGTAGAAGAGAGTGCAGCCCACCAAAATCCCCCCTTGAAATAGAAGAAGGAAATCCAGCCACAGTGCCAACCACTGCAAGGGGCAGTATCATCACCCAAGAATGGATGCGGAGAGGGGGTCATCTCTTGCATCCCCCTACTATGTTGCTGATGCAGCAGTGTTCTCCCTGCCAGGGCCCAGCACATGCATTCAGACACATGACCTATTTCGTGCTTCACACGGCAGCTTCGCTCCTGCCGAAAATGAGCCCTCCACAGCTCAAGCTTTCAGGAAATGTGGGGCCCAACTCCCCTTCCCGACACAGAGCAGCAACATCCTGGCAAAGTAGGACCAGTCGCAGAGTTGCCTGCTCTCATCTGAAGGAAGAGACTCTCCCTGAGACCATTTTGGTGGCAGCCCTCAGAAGAGTGTACCTGCAACCTGCAGCCAGGTACACTCATTTATGAAATGAAGGCTGGGAGCCTTGTGACGGGGCATGATAGGAAGTGGATCACGTTCTTGCCAGCACAGGATGAGGAGTGGTGCACCCACCTACCTTCTCCCCCAAGACCTCAGCACACCCCGCAGGATCTCTTCCCGCCATCGACCCCTGCCTGGTCAGGGCAGGTGCTTCCATCCCACATCAGCCTACCTGCCGGCTCTTACTCTGCAGTGCCATGTACTGAACTGCAGCCCGAACCGCACCACCAAATAAAAATCTGCTACCAAAAGGGCTTAGTGCTAGTACACAAGATGAGCCCCTTGGGACCTCCTTACCCTCAGCTCCACAGGAGATAAGGTGTTAGGTGTCAGTTCTTAAAGCCAATACATCACCATAACAAGCATCATCTGAGAAAGCCACTGCATAGAAGCTATCCATAACCAACGAACCCATATAGCATTCTGGCTCTCTGTAAGCACCCAGAAACAAAAGCAAATGATCATACACAATATATACCACAGTCACATCCAAATGATGGCAAAATAAAAATAAGAAGAGACAGCTTCCTCAAATGAGAAGGAATCAATTAAAGAACTCTGGGAGTACAAAAAGCCAGAGTGTTCTGGCACCTCAAGGAATCACATTAGCTCTCTAGCAGTGGATCCTGACCAGACTGAAATGTATGGGATGACAGATAAAGAATCAAAAATATGTACTGCAACTAAACTCAACAAGATCCAAGAAAAAGCTGAAATCCAATACAAAGAAACCAGAAAACTGATTTAAGACATGACAGACATGATAGCTATATTAAGAGAGAAACAAATAGAACTACCTGAACTCTAAAATTTACTAAAGGAATTTCAAAATATAGTTAATAGGCTTGACAAAGCAGAAGAATTACAGAGCTTGTAGCCCAGTCTATCAAATTAACCAAGTCAGACAAAAATAAAGAAAAAGGAATTGAAAAAAAATGAACAAAACCTTCAAGAAATATGGAATTATGTAAAGCAAACAAACCTTTCACTTACTAGCATTCCTGAGAGAGAAGAAAAAGTAAGGAACTTGAAAAACATATTTGAAGGAATAATCCAGTAAAATTTCCCCAATCTTGCTAGAGAAGTTGAAATCTAGAATCAAGAAATTCAGAGACTCCTGTGAGATACCATATTAAGATGATATCCCCAAGACATATAGTCATCAGACTATCTAAGGTCAACAGGAAAGAAAAAAATTACAAAGGCAGCTAGAGAAAAGGGTCAAATTACCTATAGAGGAAAACACATCAGGCTAAGAGTGACTTCTCAGCCAAAGCTTTACAAGTCAGAAGAGACTGGGGCCTAGTTTTAGCCTTCTTAAAAAAAATTGCCAGCCAAGAATTTTATATCCTGTTCATCTAAGCTTCCTGTTCATCTAAACAAAGAAGAAATAAAGT